>NC_069500.1:983720911-983970911 GCF_027579735.1 Bombina bombina | reverse complement strand
TAGCACCCAGGGCTGGATGTTGCTGAGTCACAGGATGTGTACCTGGTCCGGTCTTGGAGTGCAGTTCCGTTCCATGATATATATATATATATATATATATATATATATATATATATATGTATATATATATATATATATATATATATATATATATATATATATATATATATATATATAGGAGATATATGTGGAATAGAAACACAAGTATTGTAGCATCACGTGGGGGCAAATGGACATACATTTGCAGGATACAGCAGAGCTTTACTTCATCTAAGAGCTCAGTTATATTCTATGTCCTATACAGGCTTACCCTATCATATGGCTGTCTTCTTCTGGCAACAGAAATAAGAATGGGACCATACACCCATTAGGTCCAAAATATGTTTGCCTTCTGACGCTGTATTCAGCTTTGAGTGTGGGAGCTCAGGAAATTCCTAAACAACTAAGATATGCTTTATATATTGTGAGTCAGCACAGTATATATAGCATATTGGTGTTTAGGAAATTCCTAAACGCAATGTGGTGGGTTAGTTACTAGTTAAAAAAAAATCATTCCTGTGTGTGTGTGTGTGTGTATATATATCTCAAACACAAGTATTAACAGCGCAAGAACAGACAGGGGTTAAGAGAAGGGGTAGACAAAGAAAGGTTAAACTATTCTATTACACACTGGTATTGAAGACACAAATAAGTAAATGCAAAATAGGCAAGTGAGACTATACTGCGCATAAAAAAAGTCCCAATAATAAATACAGTTACCAATTCCACAGGGTGACTGTTGGATGATAAGAATCTATATCAGAGAGTCCCCAATTCCATATATATAGTTCCAGAAAAGGTTAGGAAATCCTCACTCCTTGATCCACAGGCTGCAGCTTTTTTCAGAGGTGTGTTACCAACACTCTCTATGTAGCTAAATCTAGAAGAGGAGAAACAAGCGCAGGCCCATCAAGGTAGACGTTTTGTACACTTTAATACACACATATGGTTATAAACACTTACAAGATGAAAGTCATCACAAGCATGTCTCCCATTTAGGGATATTAAAACACGTCCAAATGTCAATCTGTCACAGTTTTCGTGTAACACGATACACGCCACAGGATACAGTCCTTTCTTATAGATTACTTAAACTGGAGCAACCAAAGCTCCGCCCCCAACGCATTTCATCTGCCCTTAGCAGACTTTCTCAAAAGGACAAAAAAGGTTATACCTGGAATTCCCTAACGAGTCCTTTAAAAACCTCCTGTGTACTTCTGATTGGCTGCTATTCAGCCTATCCGGTGACAGCATCCGAACCTGCCTCTGTGTGTAAGAGCGTCATTTTACATGTTTATCAAAGCAGCCAATCCATCTCCTGAATTTTTCATGCCTCCAATTGGCTGCTATTCGGCCTATCCGGTATTAGCATCCGGACCGGCTCCTGTGTGTGAAAGCGCCATCTGACATACAAGCAGCCAATCCGCCTTCTGATGTCTCTGCTGTTTGACTTAGCACTGTATTTTCGGCAATCCGTATCCAGCATCGAATTAATGAAACATATAAAGAATACAGCAGAGACTTTTCAGATAACCACAACATATATACTAAATAAATAAGTAACAACTACATCTCAAAACTTGTTAAAAAATCTACTGAATAATAAAACTATAACAGAACAAACGGACTACATAAAATCTATATATCTAGTTTTTATAATACATTCCACATAAACTCAATTAAAGGTGCATATCTTCATCACATTAAAAATAAGGGTAAATAAACAGCACTTCATAATTTATTATATATAGAAAGAGGGAACAAAAAATTAATACCACACATATTTTCTGTCCACTACCACTTATTCTGACTCTCACACTATTGTCCCTACCTAAAAATAAATAAATACATAGATAAAAGTAGATTTGGAAAACAACTGTTTTTAAAAATTGATTGTTATAAAAAATTAATAATTGACTCTAATTCATAAAAAAACCTTAAGTCATAAATGCCTGCAAATCCAAATCAATGTTTAACTCTTTCGGAGCCATACAATCTAACATATGGATCCAATTCATTTCACACTGCCTCAATTTCATTAATCTTTGCTGTTCATTACCCATACCTGTTGGTATAATTTCTAATATTTTTACAGACAGATTTTTAGCGCTTTGACCATGTTTTATTTTAAAATGCTCTGATACACTATGATTCTCAAAGCCAGATTTTATATTTTCTATGTGTTCATATATGCGGTGCTTTACCTTTCTTTTGGTCCTGCCTACATAGATTTTATTACATTCGCAGGTAAGGCAATACACCGCATACATGGACACCCAGGATGCTTTGTCTCTAATTTTGAACTCTTTAGTATTATCCCAATTTTTTATGATATCTCCTTTTTTAATTAAATTACACATACAGCAGTTTAAACGACCACATTTAAAGGTCCCTCCTTTGTTAAGGACCAAAGTAGATAACGTTCCTGTGCTCTTTTTTACAGACCTTATTTTGATGGAGCTAATATGTTTTTAATATTCTTGTTTCTCTTGAAGATAGTAGGAGGGTTTTCTTCTAGATGGGGACCCAGAATTGGATCTGATAACAGTATGTTCCAATGCTTTTTTAGAGTGTTTGTAATTAAACCAGCACCTAAATTAAATGTGGTAATAAACTTAGCTCCAGTTCTTGGTTTGCTAATTGCCGACTTCTCTTTATTTATAACCAAACCTTCTCTATTTCTCATTCTACTTTCATTCATAGACTTTGTAATTAAGGCTTTATCATACCCTTTCTGTATCAATTTATGTTCCAGAATTTTTGCTTCCACTTCAAAATCCTCCGAAGCAGTACAGTTTTTACGAATTCTTAAAAATTGTCCCAGTGGTATGTTGTTTTTCCACTGGGGCAAATGTCCACCATCTGCATTCAGAAACCCATTACTGTCAGTATTTTTCCTAAAGTTTTTGACTGCTGTTTTGTTGGCTATGGTATCAACATATAAGAGTAAATCTAAGAATTCCATCTGTTCTTTATTGATTTTTCCTGTGAATTCTAAATTTAGATTATTCTTATTCATATGCCCGATGAATTCTAGAGCCTCTTTTTCATTCCCTTTCCAGACCATAAGAATGTCATCGATGTATCTACGATACATCAATATATTCTTTATGAATGGGTTATTGTTCCACACATACCTCTCTTCAAAGATCACCATATAAATATTGGCATACGAGGGGGCCATGGATGTCCCCATGGCTGTCCCTCGTATTTGGTGGTAATATTTATCTTCGAATGAGAAGTAGTTGTGGGATAAGATGAATTCAATCCCCTTAGCCATAAACTGTATCTGGAGACAGTATATTTATGAAAATCTAAGTAGTGCTCTCCAAATAATATATCAGCTTATGGCAGGGTTATAACACAAAACAAATAATAATTATCCTTAAAAATAGAAACCCATAACTAACATGCATCTACTAGAAACCATACAATAAATATAAATACTTGAATTCTTTCATTTAGTTAATATCCATGAACATATTGAAATATATTTGCAATACCAGAATATGACACAATATTATATACGTTAAAACCGACTATTAAGATATGCTATCCTTCTTACAAAACCCAGAAAAATGTACCTTCCAAAATCAGCCTTATTTACAAATAGCCTTTCATTCAGTTAACACAATGGGACTAAAACCTTTAACATCCAAGCAATACAATCCTAAACAGTGCTTATAAACAATAGGATAGTATATATATTATGCTATTTAACTGCAATTTATCCTAATACAATATTGATTTAAAACACCAGAACTTTCACAGATAAATTACTTAGCCTACCAGATACAGATTTAAACAATAATACAATATACACTTCTGAATTATTATTATATATTTGCATAGATAAACAATTTTAGATTGGGATTAGTTTAACAATACATAGGCTATGAAATGCTAACTTGAAATATAAACTATTTCCTTAACTCTGCTACATACAGCAATAGTAAATAGTGTTTACTTTGAATGCTTGCATACAAATAGGCAAGCTAAGAGCTATTCAAGGTTATGCAATACCATTTAAAATCCCAATTTGCTCTTTCCAATCTTCCAATTGTAATTTAACTGTAGTGACTATGCATATAACTTATCTTACCAAAAACCTTGTATACTTTAACAAATAAACCAATCGATATCCGGTTTCCAATGTTTCTCAACAGATTCAATTTCACCTCAGAATCTCAAAATTGGGGATATTGCATATGGAGTCCAATAGTAGGTGTGTGCTTTAATAATAACCACAGTAGTTATTCCTTCAGGATTAGCCAGCAGCCTTCCTCTTAGTCTCTATGCTTGGGGTTAAATCATCTGATTTTACCCCTCCCCTTTTTGATTATTATCTATCATTGGTGAGTATTGGAAACGCCCCACGGAAGCCTTGTCTCGGATTGGTTCTTTGCAACTGAACATGGATTGGTTCATTTGGGAATGTATGTGGTCAAGGAAATGTATCCTTGCAACATCCAATCATCTCATGGCTGCAATTCTCGCATCATAACACTGGGTGGCAGCAGACAGCACAGCACAGCAATACATGCAATATTTCTAGACAGTAAAAAAAAATATTTCTTTAAACTATGTAATAACTGCCATAATTTCTTGCATGAATCCCTCATAATATCAATCATAGATGAGGCAATTTTGTATCACCTCTCTGATCATTTTGACATCAAATATCATGTGCCCCAAGCATCATACCATATTAAAGCAATTTAATACTGTCAACTATTCTGAAATTTATGGCATTTATATATCTAATATGTTTTCAGAGCCGTATTTAAACTTTCATAACCATCTAGTATATAATCATATGACATGATTCAGGTATCCCATGCAGGCACTCCATCTGAAAAATAGAAAAATTATGTTATATATATGATTAGACCATGGGATTATTACAGTTTGAATCTATTTTTCATATATCTATTAACTGTAGCAATTATTTATTTAATATAAAACATACTATTTCAATATATATATATACATATATGGGCTATTTGAATCATTCCAAAAATATATGAAGCTATTGGTATTATTTCCTTGGTAAAATGTATTTAATTTTATCTGTGTTATACAGGGGTTGTAAATGTTAATTCTTTAACCCACACTGCTTTCAGTAATTTTAAGCCCACACCATAGCATTTGTCTGTGTTTCCTAAGGTCTTCACTGCCCCACCCACATAGCATGGTTTATTATGAGTTACTTTCTCACAAGATTTGTCACCTGAGTTATACTCTTAGGTACATTGGGAGGGGTAAATAGATTTTATCTCACATTCCCAAGCAATCACACACATGGTTTCTAAAATTGTTGTTACATTTTAATTAAACCAAATGCTCTATTGTTCTCACTTTAGCTAGGGATGTCTCTTTTAAAGTAATCTTTATGAGTTTCCTGTGTAATTGAAAAAGTGGGGGAGAATTAAACACGTTTGAAGTCAGTTTGTCTGACAGAAATGAATCATTTCTACTGACCAGTCAGATCTGAATAAATATAATTGTATTGCATAGCCTTAAAATATATGATTAAAATATATATATATTTATTAACCTTACATATACCTTGACAACACATGATAGGTCACTGAACTTATTAAAAAATTCCAAAAACGCCTCTATTCCCAAGTTGTGGGGGATATTCGTGTATAGGGATGTAACATCACACGATATCCAGTAGAGGTCTTCATCCCAATATAACCCCTCAAATATTCGGATGGTTTCTGATGTATCCTTTAAGTATGATTTTATAATTTTTACACATGGTTGTAAAAACCAATCTAGGTAACAGGAGAGGTTACTTGTCAGGGAACCCACCCCTGAGATTATAGGTCACCCGGGTGGGTTCTGTGTGTCCTTATGCACCTTAGGGAGATGGTAAAATAACGGTGCAGAGGAGCAGGAGGTCAAGATAAAGTTAGCCTCCTCGGTGTTCAGGACACCTTCTTCCTTTCCCTTAGACACAAGTAAAATAACGGTGCAGAGGAGCAGGAGGTCAAGATAAAGTTAGCCTCCTCGGTGTTCAGGAAATGTAGATATATGGATTTTATGTAGTCCGCTTGTTCTAACTGTTATAGTTTTATTATTCAGTAGATTTTTTAACAAATTTTGAGATGTAGTTGTTACTTATTTATTTAGTATATGTGTTGTGGTTATCTGAAAAGTCTCTGCTGTATTCTTTATATATTTCATTAATTCGATGCTGGATACGGATTGCCGAAAATACAGTGCTAAGTCAAACAGCAGAGACATCAGAAGGCAGATTGGCTGCTTGTATGTCAGATGATGCTTTCACACACAGGGGCCGGTCCGGATGCTAATACCGGATAGGCCGAATAGCAGCCAATTGGAGGCATAAAAAATTCAGGAGATGGATTGGCTGCTTTGATAAACATGTAAAATGACGCTCTTACACACAGAGGCAGGTCCGGATGCTGTCACCAGATAGGCCGAATAGTAGCCAATCAGAAGTACACAGGAGGTTTTTAAAGGACTCGTTACGGAATTCCATGTATAAACTTTTTTATCCTCTTAAGAAAGTCTGCTATGGGCAGACGAAACGCGTTGGGGGCGGAGCTTTGGTTGCTCCGGTTTAAGTAATCTATAAGAAAGGACTGTATCCTGTGGCGTGTATCATGTTACACGAAAACTGTGACAGATTGACATTTGGACGTATTTTAATATCCCTAAATGGGAGACATGCTTGTGATGACTTTCATCTTGTAAGTGTTTATAACCGTATGTGTGTATTAAAGTGTACAAAACGTCTATCTTGATGGGCCTGCACTTGTTTCTCCTCTTCTAGATTTAGCTACATAGAGAGTGTTGGTAACACACCTCTGAAAAAAGCTGCAGCCCGTGGATCAAGGAGTGAGGATTTCCTAACCTTTTCTGGAACTATATATATGGAATTGGGGACTCTCTGATATAGATTCTTATCATCCAACAGTCACCCTGTTGAATTGGTAACTGTATTTATTATTGGGACTTTTTTATGCGCAGTATAGTCTCACTTGCCTATTTTGCATTTACTTATTTGTGTCTTCAATACCAGTGTGTAATAGAATAGTTTAACCTGTCTTTGTCTACCCCTTCTCTTAAGCCCTGTCTGTTCTTGTGCTGTTAATACTTGTGTTTGAGGTGTTTTTTAGTGTGTTGCGTAGGATAGCTGCATTATGGATGAGGGATGTGAGGGGTCTCAAATAATTGGAACAGAAGCTGGTACAGGATATATTAAGAATAGACAAAGAAAGGTAAACTTATTAAATGATGTGCCTTTCACAAATAAGGATCCAAATACTCTGTTTAGGCAGTTGGAAAAACTGTTAACACAATATGTTAAAGAGTGGCAGGACCTCATTTTACTTGATAACTACATATTACATGATATAATCCCAAGAGGTCTGAGGATCAAAAAATATCCAGCTTTTGATCTGGATGAAGTAGAATTTTCCACAGAATGGGATAGTGCACTTCATTTATGTTCAATGACCTTGATTAAAATTCTGGTGAAATATAGGGAATATAAATTAAAGAAGATTAAAATTAACATTGAGGAGTTAACCATTAAGGTACAACCACTAAAGGAAGTTGAGAAATGGAAAAAAATTGATTGTGATATTCTATCTAGAATTGATGTATTAGAGAAAGAATTGATTATGCATAAGACCTCTAAGTTAAGACGAGACCAAGATGATTATAAGAATGACAGAGTCTATACTCATAATCCAAGAGTATACAAAGATAGTTCTTAAGATAATTATAAAGGAATAACAACAGGAAAAGCTCAGAATATAATCCAGATTTGTGAAAGAGAAGAAGAAAGTATGGTTAGGGGAGGGACAAGTACCACATATAATATGGAACATGTTACAGGGAACAAAGCTAGACATAATTCTAATGTGAGCAACCCTAAAGGCAACAAAGAGTTGTATACCTATAATAGGTATCAAGTCCTAAATGATTCCCCTATACCTGCTAGATGGAATGATCAAGGTGATCAATATAATGTTCCTAAAAATAAGACACAAAATGTTAACAGATATCCTGACTATAGTCATAATAAACAACAGTCTACCTACTCTCCCCCACCCTCCTCCTCTTTTTTATGGAGGGAGAGGCTTCAACATACTTGGCTCCAGAGAGCACAATACAATTATTATCATCAGGAAGAAAGGGAGAGGGAGAGAGAAGGAAAGACGCATTGGAACCAACAGGTAGACCCACAGCCATTAGAGAAGAGGGAAGAGAGAAAGCAGGGAACAAAAAGAAGGTGGTAACAAGAAGAGGATGTAGACTTAGAGTCAGGGACTGTAAGAACAAGGTGCAGATTTTGAAAGAGCAGAAGAAAGATGTGTTCAATCTATCTAAAAGAGTCCTCACTGATTATGAATATAAATTACTAGGAAAAGGCCTTAAGTTTGCTCCACACAGTCAACCAAACAGTTTTGAGGTATTTATAGACTTGCAAAAATACATTTGTAAACTCACATTGCAACGTTATTTCATTAAGAATGATCATAAAAAGAAAGAAAACTCCCCTCAGGTAGTTTTAAGTGAGGGTGACTACCAAACTTTAAGTACACTTGTAAGTCTCCAAGAGGGGACACAGCATAGAACACAGGCTGATAAGGATCTCCTGGAGTTAAGTATACATGAAGACAATATAGACACTGTTAAACATAGTCATTTTAAACATCCATCTTCTTTCTATCCCATCTATGCACAGGGGGACTATATCCCTGTATTTAATGAAATCATGAAGGAGGAATTTAGGAATTATTTTAAGACACAATCCAAAAAGGGAAAATTTAAATAGAGAGACAATCTCAATCAGCAAGAAAGGAAGGCATTAGATACCCTCAGGTCCGACACTAATATAGTGATTAGACAAGCGGACAAGGGGAAGGATTATAGTTCAAGATTGTGAGGTATATATATTAGAAGCACATAGGCTGTTAAATTGTAGTGAAATGTATAAAAAATTAGATAAAGATCCTACGTCACAATACACTCAAGAACTAAACATACTTGTGTCTAAGGGAAAGGAAGAAGGTGTCCTGAACACCGAGGAGGCTAACTTTATCTTGACCTCCTGCTCCTCTGCACCGTTATTTTACAATCTCCCTAAGGTGCATAAGGACACACAGAACCCACCCGGGTGACCTATAATCTCAGGGGTGGGTTCCCTGACAAGTAACCTCTCCTGTTACCTAGAATGGTTTTTACAACCATGTGTAAAAATTATAAAATCATACTTAAAGGATACATCAGAAACCATCCGAATATTTGAGGGTTTAGATTGGGATGAAGACCTCTACTGGATATCGTGTGATGTTACATCCCTATACACGAATATCCCCACAACTTGGGAATAGAGGCGTTTTTGGAATTTTTTAATAAGTTCAGTGACATATCATGTGTCCAGATACAGTTTATGGCTAAGGGTATTGAATTCATCTTATCCCACAACTACTTCTCATTTGAAGATAAATATTACCAACAAATACGAGGGACAGCCATGGGGACATCCATGTCCCCCTCGTATGCCAATATTTATATGGCGATCTTTGATGAGAGGTATGTGTGGAACAATAACCCATTCATAAAGAATATATTGATGTATCGTAGATACATCAATGATATTCTTTTTTTTAAAATATGTTTTTTTATTGGCAAATATAGTAGAGAAACCATTTAACAACACAATTATCTTTTGACATAGACATGAACGAAAATACACACGATTAGGCATAAAAGGAATGACATTAACAGGAGATCAATGCACTTAATAAGGAAGTCAAAAGGAGTATTTAAACATACCCTAGTGTGTATCTGTATGTCTTGGTTGTTATGTTTTGGCTATTCTATAGGAACATTTAAGTCTCGATGATATTCTTATGGTCTGGAAAGGGAATGAAAAAGAGGTTCTAGAATTCATCGGCCATATGAATAAGAATAATCTAAATTTAGAATTCACAGGAAAAATCAATAAAGAACAGATGGAATTCTTAGATTTACTCTTATATGTTGATACCATAGCCAACAAAACAGCAGTCAAAAACTTTAGGAAAAATACTGACTGTAATGGGTTTCTGAATGCAGATAGTGGACATTTGTCCCAGTGGAAAAACAACATACCACTGGGACAATTTTTAAGAAGTCGTAGAAACTGTACTGCATTGGAGGACTTTGAAGTGGAAGCAAAAATTCTGGAACATAAATTGATACATAAAGGGTATGATAAAGCCTTAATTACAAAGTCTATGAATGAAAGTAGAATGAGAAATAGAGAAGGTTTAGTTAGAAATAAAGAGAAGTTGGCAATTAGCAAACCAAGAACTGGAGCTAAGTTTATTACCACATTTAATTTAGGTGCTGGTTTAATTAAAAACACTCTAAAAAAGCATTGGAACAAACTGTTATCAGATCCCATTCTGGGTCCCCATCTAGAAGAAAACCCTGTTACTATGTTCAAGAGAAACAAAAATATTAAAAGCATCCTGTGTGTCCATGTATGCGGTGTATTGCCTTACCTGCAAATGTAATAAAATCTATGTAGGCAGGACCAAAAGAAAGGTAAAGCGCCGCATATATGAACACATAGAAAATATAAAATCTGGCTTTGAGAGCATTTTAAAATAAAACATGGTCAAAACGCTAAAAATCTGTCTGTAAAAACATTAGAAATTATACCAACAGGTATGGGTAATGAACAGCAAAGATTAATGAAATTGAGGCAGTGTGAAACTAAATGGATCCATATGTTAGATTGTATGGCTCCAAAAGGGTTAAACATTGATTTGGATTTGCAGGCATTTATGACTTAAGGTTTTTTCATGAATTAGAGTCAATTATTAATTTTTTATAACAATCAATTTTTAAAAACAGTTGTTTTCCAAATCTACTTTTATCTATGTATTTATTTATTTTTAGGTAGGGACAATAGTGTGAGAATCAGAATAAGTGGTAGTGGACAGAAAATATGTGTGGTATTAATTTTTTGTTCCCTCTTTCTATATATAATAAATTATGAAGTGCTGTTTATTTACCCTTATTTTTAATGTGATGAAGATATGCACCTTTAATTGAGTTTATGTGGAATGTATTATGAAATGTAGATATATGGATTTTATGTAGTCCGTTTGTTCTAACTGTTATAGTTTTATTATTCAGTAGATTTTTTTAACAAGTTTTGAGATGTAGTTGTTACTTATTTATTTAGTATATATGTTGTGGTTATCTGATAAGTCTCTGCTGTATTCTTAATATGTTTCATTAATTCAATGCTGGATACGGATTGTCGAAAATACAGTGCTAAGTCAAACAGCAGAGACATCAGAAGGCGGATTGGCTGCTTGTATGTCAGATGACGCTTTCACACACAGGGGCCGGTCCGGATGCTAATACCGGATAGGCCGAATAGCAGCCAATTGGAGGCATGAAAAATTCAGGAGATGGATTGGCTGCTTTGATAAACATGTAAAATGACGCTCTTACACACAGAGGTAGGTCCGGATGCTGTCACCGCATAGGCTGAATAGTAGCCAATCAGAAGTACACAGGAGGTTTTTAAAGGACTCGTTAGGTAATTCCAGGTATAAACTTTTTTATCCTCTTAAGAAAGTCTGCTAAGGGCAGACAAAACGCGTTGGGGGCGGAGCTTTGGTTGCTCCGGTTTAAGTAATCTATAAGAAAGGACTGTATCCTGTGGCGTGTATCATGTTACGCGAAAACTGTGACAGATTGACATTTGGACGTGTTTTAATATCCCTAAATGGGAGACATGCTTGTGATGACTTTCATCTTGTAAGTGTTTATAACTGTATGTGTGTATTAAAGTGTACAAAACGTCTACCTTGATGGGCCTGCGCTTGTTTCTCCTCTTCTACATTTAGCTACATAGAGAGTGTTGGTAAATGCCTTTGCGAGAATTGGTCGATGGATGTAGTCTTTAGGCACTCCAGGTACGTGACTTTAGAGAATTACATTTTCCATACAAGCAGCTTACCCTAGAGCTTGTTTGGTTAGTTTAGTTTTGTACATTTTTATCTGGTTTATTCTACATTTATTTACTTTACTTTATAAAGTACTTAAAAACAAAAACAAATATGGACTTGAGTGCAACATACCCATTGATTGACGCTTGAGGACTTCATTTACTATTGTTGGGTTGTAACATTATCCAATGTAATTGAGAATCTAAGTTATTCTTTTCTTTTGCAATAATGTGTATGCACTTAAAGGGACAGTCTTGGCCAAAATAAACTTTCATGATTCAGATAGAGCATGTCATTTTAAACAATTTTCCAATTTACTTTTATCACCAATTTTGCTTTGTTCTCTTGGTATTCTTAGTTGAAAGCTTGACCTAGGAGGTTCATATGCTAATTTCTTAGACCTTGAAGCCCACCTCTTTCAGATTGCATTTTAACAGTTTTTCACCACTAGAGGGTGTTAGTTCACATATTTCATATAGATAACACTGTGCTCGTGCACGTGAAGTAATCTGGGAGCAGGCACTGATTGGCTAGACTGCAAGTCTGTCAAAAGAACTGATAAAAGGGGCAGTTTGCAGAGGCTTAGATACAAGATAATCACAGAGGTTAAAAGTATATTATTATAACTGTGTTGGTTATGCAAAACTGGCAAATGGGTAATAAAGTGATTATCTATCTTTTAAAACAATAAAAATTCTGGTGTAGGCTGTCCCTTTAAGTTTTTTATAAAATAAAGTTTTTATTGAGGTTTATACAAAACAATACTGGCATCTATACATAGCAATGAGTCTTTCAATTGTCTTGTGTCATAGAAAACTCATGTCAACACACACAAAATATTAAAAAGAAAGCTATTATGACTAAACAAAGAAATACTGTCTACTTGACTCCTCTAGCATAGCCAAAAGCTATATAAGCGTCATATTAAACTACAACAGATAAAATTATTATTTGCATTGAAAAAAAGGAATTCACATTAAAAGTGCAACAGCAAATGATGCCTTCATAGCCTCATAATTTAGAACAATACATTATAAACCGCATGTCTTTCACCATCTGTACTCCACAGAGGCCACTTTTGGGCCTATTACAAACTTGAAAATCTATACTGTTAGGAAGTTGGTACATGGATAGAGGCAACTTATCAAAGCACACCAAGCGACATAATTGGGCCCTAGCATAATATGATATAGAAAAATATGCTTGTTTATATGTAACTGAGACTACAGAATTTTTCAACTTGATTATGTACTCATGCAGGTCAGAAATGGGGCAATTTGGTAGTAAAGTAGGTAGTTTCCATATACTACAGATCTAGTTAAGTGACTCCAAGAAATGGAAGTCAAATAATAATTTCACAAAGTTATTAGCAGACATATAATGAAAAGCACTGACTCATTTTTATAAACAAGAGATCTCAAATTGAGTTCTGTAGTCATCCTGCTCTCTATTGTACTGCAAAATCAACTATATCTACAATTAATTCTTAAGTTTAATGTAAATGTATATATGCCAGTAGGCCATGATGTAAGTTAAGTCTAGACTCAGACACTTTCCACTTTAAATTAACATAAGAGGATATTCACGGTAAAAGTCTGAGGGCTATATGGCATGTAATAGTCTATTGATCATAAAGGAGGCAAACACTCAACTATACGTAGCGATCAGCCCTCATAACACATTCTCATTAGGTGCTACATTAGTAATTTGTTATTATAATAGTTAATGGAATTATGGACTTATGTATAGCAGGTAATAAAGCAAAATAAAATGAGGCAACATGAGACTGGAGAAGCAACACCAGAGTGAATCTCCCTGTATATATAAGCAAATTGTAAATTATAAAAATTAGGTAGCTGAGAGGGATAGGGCAGACTATAAAGCAGATTACACACGTACAGTGTAAATTTTGTAAGATTACTAAACTGAAGCAACTAACTAAACTACAGAAGCAAACCCAATTTATCTCTGTAAACCAGAATGTGAATCAAGTTGATTAATTCCAAAAAGTCTGCTATACTGAAACATCAAATTAATCCCCTGGATTAAATAAAATAAGTAAACTAAGCAATATAACCGGGGAGAAAATTACAGGCAAAGATTTTGGAAAAGTCTCTAAAATATATTTCCCATATCAGCGCACCGTGCACAGTATATAACATTAACAGATGATTATAAATGAGGTATCACATCCCAGCCCCTATGTTGAGCAAATCTGAAACAACTATAACTGACTTACTGTCATATGTCCTTAGGTCTTAACGATTGCTGCGGGCTAGCCTCCAAACCATTCCATTTTCAGTTGTGTCCGTCACTGTTCTCTCCTGCTTCCGTTTACAAACCACATCACCTTACAAGCAATTAAGCTCCTCCTGCTCCACCTGTATACCACTAATGAAAAGACATCCACATGCAAACCGCTTCAAAAGGGAATTCCCAAATCCAAAGTTACTCGAAACAAATTCCAGCGAGGCAGCGGATGTAAAAAGTTAAAATATAACTTTTATTGTAGCAAATTTAAAAATCAACAATTACAATGGATGTCTTTTCATTAGTGGTATACAGTTGGAGCAGGAGGAGCTTAATTGCTTGTAAGGTGATGTGGTTTGTAAATGGAAGCACGAGAGGAGAACAGTGACGGACACAACTGAAAATGGAATGGTTTGGAGGCTAGCCCGCAGCAATCGTTAAGACCTAAGGACATATGACAGTAAGTCAGACATAGTACACCTAAATGGAACCTCTTTTTTCTTAAGAATAATTGAATTGAGGTAACTATATTCCTGACCTCTAAAAGGGTCAAGTGAAGTGGTAACTGAATAGTGGATGGTAGTTAGTAGAAGGCCACTCATGAGCCTATTTATAAGTGATAGGGTAAGTCAGCAGACCAGAGCTGCTTTATGTTTAAGGGAGGGGGAGAGGGGGGGGGGGGGCACGTGTCTAGGAGTTTTAGAGGTAAAGTGGTGTTATTATGGTATGGTTTCGTAAGGTCTCTACTGAGGACATTATGAACCCAAAGGGGTGGGTAAAAGAGTGGCTGATGTACAAGAGCCACCCTCAATTATTCTAGGCGTGAGATTTGCATCTGCTGTATGTAATATTCTAATGTATTGCCTGGAGCAGAATTATTAAGATGGGGAAGAATATAAAAGCATATGGGTATTAAGGCTTAAAGGAATAATTTTCCCTAATGAAGTATGTATGTCACCGTTGCCTAAAAGTATGGTCATTCTAATCTATAGTAGTAGGAATGTGGAATATAAACTATATGACAATGTAAAATAACATGAAACAGAACCTCTCACATAGGGAGCCAATAGCGCCAAGATATAGGGGTTTATGGCTATTCATTGTAGTCTGTTGGACACCTAACTTAAAAGTGTAAATTTTTCAGATGGGGACATGTATATATAAACTTCACTTAAAGGGGACCTGTATTATATAAAAGTATTAACCTTAACAGGTGAAATGACATAAGAGAAGGGCAAGGTAGCCTCAAATATGAAATAGGTGGAGGGTTGTCGTGGAATGTGAGCGATGCATATATCGTTATGATAAAACATCAAATACATCTATATAACCCCATGGCTAGTCTGAAAGTGTATAACTACGTATCTAATAGGCCAATGTGCCTTGAACCCAGTGTAAAAATTCACAATCAAGTATATGATTCCTAGAATACATGTCTGGGTCTAGCCTACAAACTCTGCCGCTATCTGCAAGGCCAGAATGAGCATATCAACATTTATACTATTCGGGCGTGCTCTGGGTACTCAAGCAGGGGATATCTAGCTTAGTGACATCTAAAAGTAACAAAGGCGTAGTGTAGTTGTTTTAAATTAAGTAGATAGCATTCATTTTTCCCCTTTAAGCATATAGCATTTGAATATTTGAATACATCATGGGGATATCAGCCCTATAACCACTATAGGTTCTAACATGCTGAAGAGTTGAGCAAACCCTCCTTTGGTAAAATTTGAAGTCTTTATTATAGGTAGCGCGTATATGTTGTCCCTTTTACTGTCCCCCTAGTAACAAAAATAGTATGGCTAAGTCTTGGCCTTAGGAGTCTTATTGAACCATTGTACCATTACTACCTGAGGAAATGAAGTCCAGCCTAATGTATATGAGTAACTCTAGTTTTCAATATATAGGAAAGCCCATGTCTAAACATTCTATATAGAACCTTAAATGAGATATGTGTGTTTATAAAAGGGGGTAACACCATTTGGCATAGAGGGTGAGATATATAGAGATAAAAGGAACACAATGTACAAGCATCCTTATTAGCACAAATCTGGCCTGATACAAACTGTAGACTGTTTATTGTCAAGCCGCTTGCCCTCATAATGATAAGCCTCAGTCATCACGATGTCAAGCAGTTAATTAGGGTGTTAAAGGGGTTAACACTCACACTGTAGTGGGAGATCGTAAGTAAGTCTGTGAATGCATCTAATACAGGGTTATATCCCCACTACCTAGTTAGACAAATTAACCCACTCCAGTTCTAGAGATACATAGTATGGCTGAGTGAGTAAGGGATCCAATATATTATAATACTTAATGAACAGCTGATTTCTTATACAGTGAAGTATAAAAGCACAACATTTACACACATTAATAATGGGACTTAAGAGCTAGGATATACGTGTAAAAAATGGATAAAACATAACACATAGCATTGTTTATCACTCTGCCTCCATTATATGTTGAACAAGGATAAAATAAACTCTTAGAAGCCTTGAATTACACAAAATAAAGATGAGAAAGATATATACAAAAGTCCAAAATATCTGAGACCTCTATTTTTTTCATTTGAAATTATCTCCCCTACAAGCGTCAGGTCGCTTATGTATCTCAATCAAAATAGCAATGTGAACTTACACAGGAGCTGCAGGAGCTGCACTGTGTCTAATGGCGCGGTCGGGCCGGGCTGTGACTATACAGCTGGCCCGATGCCCTCAGTAAAAACAACAGACCCGCTCAGCAGAGTACAGAGAGCGGGTCTGTAAAACAGCTGTATTTTTACAAAATAAAAAGGGAATATTATGATTTACAAAGTTTGGCTAATATAATGTTATATAATTCTGCACTATGTGCAGAATTATATAACATTATTTTTAAGGTTTACTGACCCTTTAAGGAAAAAGAGGGCCAGAGACAAAATAAAGATTAGCTATTTGGGTATTTACACAGATATCTTTCTACCAGTAGACGGGATCCCCACTGCAAGTTATGCCTAACAAAGCATATATCTGATGAAAACGTTATTACAGCTACCCATGCTGCACGTTTACATGTGACAATGAGTAGAGTCCATTACTGAGTCCAAGTAGCGTGCCGTAAACCAATATAAAGGAAAAAATTAATAGCACAGATATGCAACTTTAGAGGCCAGTAGCATTCAATAGTATGGGATATCTTCGCAGTTATCAGGTTCTGCCCTTATTATAAGTCCAGGTGACAGTCTCTGCTGAAGATATGGTAGATTCGTTACAGAGCTGCGCGAATCTTAACCTATTCCAGTTCTGCTCAGAGCATAGATATCCCCTTCTCTTGTGGTGTGGACTAGATCAGAAACCAGTAAGAAGATGTGGACTCCAATGAATCCTAGTATCTGGAGGCTCTGTGTACGCACATGCAGAATCAGGTTAGTTAAGTTCCATAGCGATAGCCCCACCAGATAGACTGAAATACTTAAGAGGCATTCAGGGCTGAGGTGCAGAGGCAAAACTATCCACATGACACTCTTAGTCCGCCTTGAGAGATCGGCCGCATCTCCCTCGATCGGAAAAAAGGGTTGGGAATTATGCTCTATCTTCTTACACATACCTCATGTAGAATGATCGGGTGCTAAGGAAATTGCTCCCAAACTCACAACTGACTGTAGACTATCACCGCAGAGTCCAGGAGCCATCTTGTCAGTCTGTTTAGGCTCTGAGAGATCCCCTGCATCATGAGTATTTTGCAGGATCGATATAAGGTCCTCAAAACTGTTCTGCAATTGCAGCTCCAAGTGGGCTAGTAGAGTCCGTATTTGTTCATAATCTTCCTCCATGACAACGATAGATTGTTTTAGTTGCTGTACTTGTGTTACCGGGGAGGGGGGGGGGAAGTAGAGAGATAGTGCTGAGGCCGCCGCCCTTATCTTCAACGGTCTAATACAGGGTTCATCGTAGTCTGCATGTAAGAAAAGCAGCATCTGGCAAAGTAGAATAGGCTGATACACCTTGTGCTATATATTGGAATATAGATGCCGTGGTATTAGCAAGATAATCGGCAGATTATCATGATGAAGTTAGGAGCTCCTTGTTTTACGACCTATCATGGCCGCCATCTCCACTATAGTTAATTTTAGTGTTTCAATGAAAAACAATTGGGTAGATGGTATAACACTTCTGGTATACATAGCTATACATTTGTTCTTTTAGCTTTGTGAAAATGTTAAAATTATAGATGTTAACATAATATAGAACTTACATAATATAGCAATACAATTTAGCTAATTAAAGCGAAAAATGAAGATTGATTTGGTAGATGGTATGATACTGTTGTTAATAAAAGTTATCATCTCCCCCGCTTTAACTAAATTTGGGAAGTTATAATCAATGTTAATGTTAACAGAATATAGATTTGAGTAATGAGTAACAGTATTAATTAATACGATAATAATAGTGACATTATGTGCTTTCTGATATGTTATAAATGTTCTGCTTTAGGAACCTGTAGATTGCTGAAAATCTTGAATGTGAAGAGTTAAGTCTTTAGCATAGAATGACGACATGAGATCTCACATGATTATAATGAGGCTGTAAGGTCAGTGCAGCACGGTCTATGAGGAAGGCGCAAGCTGAAACGCGTAAGATCGGTGCTGCACTGGCCTCTATGATCTTATAATTGTTGGTTTTTAAATTTGCTACAATAAAAGTTATATTTAAGCTTTTTACATCCGCTGCCTCCCTAGAATTTGTTTTGAAAGATTTTGGAAGCTTGTGCTATACCTAGAGATGTGAAAATGTGGAAACAAACACCAAGATTAAAAGTTTTGTGCTATACCGGATGCGTAAATAACACCAAAAAATGAGTGGTATCGCACTCTCCATAGCGCTGCCATTACAAGTTACTGAAAAACCTTCTTTTGTTGTGCGATATGATACGATAAGCTCCATACCGTACATAAGCCAAGGCCTGACTTGACGTGCTCGTGCATGCTTTTCCCCATAGACATCAATGGGGAGAAAGTGTCAGAAAAAATCTAACACCTGCGATCGCGGAATGGCCGTAACACAAACCTTTTGATGTCTATGGGGAAAAGAAAGTTACGTTAAAATCTAACACCCTAACATAAACCCCTAGTTTAAATCCCCCTAATCCGCCACTCCCTGACATCGCTGACACTAAATAAAATGATTAACCCCTAAACCTCCGCCCCCGACTAAGTCTAACCCTAACAACCCCTAGCTTAAATATATTTTAAATAAGCCTAACTAAAATTCCTATCATTAACTAAATTATTACTATTTAAAACTAAATACTTACCTATAAAATAAACCCTAAGCTAGCTACAATATAACTAATATTTACATTGTAGCTAGCTTAGGGTTTATTTTTATTTTACAGGCAAGTTTGTATTTATTTTAACTAGGTAGAATAGTTATTAAATAGTTATTAACTATTAATAACTACCTAGCAAAATAAATACAAAAGTACCTGTAAAATAAAACCTAACCTATGTTACACTAACATCTAACACTACACTATAATTAAATAAATTAACTGAATTAACAACAATTAAATCAATTAAATTAGCTAAAGTACAAAATAAAACAAACACTAAATTACAGAAAATAATTACAAGATATTTAAACTAATTACACCTAATCTAATAGCCCTATCAAAATAAAAAAGCACCCCCAAAATAAAAAAAAACCCTAGCCTAAACTAAACTACCAATAGCCCTTAAAGGGGCCTTTTGCAGGGCATTGCCCCAAAGTAATCAGCTCTTTTACCTGAAATTTTTTTTTCAAACAACCCCCCAACAGTAAAACCCACCACCCACACAACCAACCCCCCAAATAAAATACTAACTAAAAAAATCCTAAACTCCCCATTGCCCTGAAAAGGGCATTTGGATGGGCATTGCCCTTAAAAGGGCAGTTAGTTCTTTTGCAAGCCCAAAGTCCCTAACCTAAAAATAAAATCCACCCAATACACCCTTAAAAAAAACTAACACTAACCCCCTGAAGATCGACTTACCAGGAGAAGTCTTCATCCAAGCTGGGCGAAGTAGTCCTCCAGACGGGCAGAAGTCTTCATTCAGACGGCCTCTTCTATGTTCATTCATCCGGCGCGGAGCGGGTCCATCTTCAAGACATCCGGCGCGGAGCATCCTCTTCCAGCGAAGTCTTCTTACTAAATGACGGTTCCTTTAAGTGACATCATCCAAGATGGCGTCCCTTAGATTCCGATTGGCTGATAGAATTCTATCAGCCAATCGGAATTAAGGTAGAAAAATCCTATTGGCTGATTGGAACAGACAATAGAATGCGAGCTCAATCCTATTGGCTGATTGGATCAGCCAATAGGATTGAACTTCAATCCTATTGACTGATTGCATCAGCCAATAGGATTTTTTCTACCTTAATTCCGATTGGCTGATAGAATTCTATCAGCCAATCGGAATCTAAGGGATGCCATCTTGGATGACGTCACTTAAAGGAACCGTCATTTAGTAAGAAGACTTCATTGGTAGAGGATGCTCAGCACCGGATGTCTTGAAGATGGACCCGCTCCGCGCCGGATGGATGAAGATAGAAGATGATGATGATGATAATGTAGGTGTTGGTGATGTTTGGGGCAGCAGATTAGGGGTTTATAAATATAATGAAGGTGGCGGCAGTGTCCGGAGCGGCAGATTAGGGGTTAAAAATTTTATTATAGTGTTTGCGATGCAGGAGGGCCTCGGTTTAGGGGTTAATAGGTAGTTTATGGGTGTTAGTGTACTTTTTAGCACCTTAGTTATGAGTTTTATGTTACGGCGATGTACCATAAAACTCTTAACTACTGACTTTTAAATGTGTTAGGACTCTTGACAGGGTAAGGTGTACCGCTCAATTTTTGGCCTTCCAGGACAGACTCATAATACCGGCGCTATGGAAGTTCCATAGAAAAAAGACTTTACGAAGTTTACGTAAGTCGTTTTGCGGTAAGGCCAAAAAAGTGTGCGGTGACCCTAAACCTGCAAGACTCGTAATACCAGCGGGCGTAAAAAAGCAATGTTAGGACCTCTTAACGCTGCTTTTTTACCCTAACGCACAACTCGTAATCTAGCCGAAATTATATTACAAAAAATAAAAACTCTAAAATTACGAAAAATAAAAACTCTAAGATTACAATAAAATAATAAACGAAATTATCCAAAATAATAAAAATTACACCTAATCTAATACCCCTTTAAAAACAAAAAAGCCCCACAAATTAAAACACCCTTTAACCCTCTAACCTAACAATAAAGAGCCTTTTATAGGGCATTGCCCTAAGTTAAACAACTCTTTTACTTCATCCAGACGGCGACATCTTCATCCGTTGCGGGGGCATCTCCTATCTATATCCCGGTGGCGCGGAGCTGTGGAGGCGCGGAGCATCGTCGCCAGTGGTACACACATCAAACATGGAGGATTTCAGTGGGGGGTTTTACTGTTGGGGGGACTTTGTATTTTTTTGTAGGTTAAAGAGCTGTTTAACTTAGGGCAATGCCCTACAAAAGGCCATTTTAAGGGCTATTGGTAGTTTATTGTTAGGTTAGGGGGTGTTTTTATTTTTGGGGGGGGGGGTTATTTTTATAGGGCTATTAGATTAGATGTAATTGGTTTTATTTTTGATAATTTCATTTATTATTTTTTGCAATTTTAGTGTTATTTTTTGTAATTAGTTTTTTTTACTTTTTTCGTAGTATTAGGTTTATTGAAACTTGTAATTTAGGTTTTTTATTTTTTCGCAGTGTTTTAATCATGCAATTTAGGATTTTTAATTGGTAGTTTATTTTATTTTATTAGAATAGTTATATTAGGTTAATTTATAGTTTAATCTTATATTTATTTATTTTCACAGGTAAGTTTTTATTTATTTTAAGATAGTTATATTGTAAATTTAATTTAAAGTTAGGGGGGTGTTAGGTTTAGGGGTTAATAGTTTAATTTAGTGTTTTACGATGTGGTGGGCTGGCGGTTTAGGGGTTAGTAAGTTTATTTTATTAGTTACAATGTGGGGGGGGTGACGGTTTTAGTTTATTAGTTGTGATGTGGGGAGTGGTGGTTTAGGGGTTATTAACTTTATTTAGTGTTGGCGATGTCGGGGGAGGCGGATTAGGGGCACTTAAGCTAGGGGTTTATGTTAGGGTGTTAGGTTTAAACGTAGCTTTCTTTTCCCCATAGACATCAATGAGGTTGCGTTACGGCGATTTTCCAGTCCGCGATTGCAGGTGTTAGTTTTTTTCTAACACTTTCTCCCCATTGATGTCTATGGGGGAAAGCATGCACTAGCACGTAAACTCAGCCCTTGGCTTTTGTGTGGTATGGAGCTTAACGCACCATAACACAGAGCACAAGGAGGTTTTTCAGTAACTCGTAATGGCAGAAAGTGCAAAAACACTAATTTTTTTGCGTTATTTACGCACCCTGTTTAGCGCAAAACTCGTAATTTAGGTTTTTATTTAAAAAAGCCGGAATCTAAGCTAAGGAGAGGGACCATTTTTGGTTCAGCATCCTGGGTAGTGATTGCTGATTGGTGGGTACATTTAGACACCAATCAGCAAGCTCAACCCAGGTGCTGAAACAAAAATGGGCTGGCTCCTAAGTTTACATTCTTCCTTTTCAAATAAAGATAGCAAGAGAACGTAGAAAAACACGTAATAGGAGTAAATTAGAAAGTTGATTAAAATTGCATACTCTATCTGAATCATGAAAGAAAAAATGTGGGTTTACTATCCCTTTAAGCGTACATTCCTCTCCTATTTGTGGGACTACATATTACTGTAGGTGGTTATAAAGTATATTTATCTCTGTTGTTTAATGAGCTGTTATTGTTTATTATTTATTTGCATTGTAAGATATCCTTTATACACTGCATTATTCTACGGTGCCTACTGCCAGTTTCTCACTGTATAACTAATAATTATATACTGTGATAGCCTGTATTGTATTCTCGGTTGGTTTTGTTCACATTTATTCAGTTCTGTACCAGACGTTTTGCTTATGGAAAGGATAAATATAAAGCTAGTCAAAGGAGGAAAAAAATGTAGCCTTGACATTTCAACCAATTTACAGACTGCTTCTTTAGATCCTGTAGGTTCCAATAACGATTCCAATTCTACAGTTCAGCAAATCTCAGCTATGTATATTCCAGAAATAGATAATCTTAAAATGAAGGTCCATTTTGATGAATTAGTGCCCGGTTTTTAATAAACCTATTGATATTTCATTGTTTTCTTCAAAAACGTACGTTTTAATTCTGAATGCCGCTCCAGCGATTCCCCCGGCCGTCGGAAGCCTCTGCAGACGTCAGAAATGACGAATCAGGCTTACTCCAATCACAACTTCCCCCCTGGGGGAATCTTGGCCTGATGCAATGCTGTGATTGGAGGAAGCCGGATTTGTCATTTTGGACCCGTAAAGACGGCTTGCGACGGACTGTAAGAGTTGGTGATTAGGTAAGGAATTGTGTTTGAACCACTCAGTCTCACAAAATATCGGGGATACTTATATGCAAACCCCTGTTCTGATCCTAGACTGAGGGCCCTGTATGGGATTAAGCAGAAAGGAGTGTTAGCAAGTATACAATTAGTGATAAGTAGAATGGCACAGAACAGGTTAATGCAGCAAATCTCCCTGGAAGTAAAAGAACACAAGGATAGCATATATAGAGATCTTTGTTAGGGCAAGTTCATATGGCACACCTGGCTGCACTCGGTAATGAGCTGATATTCTATAGTGCAGAGATGGTTCTAAGTAAGCCAGTGGAGACCGCAATTGAGAAACATTGGTACAGATAGTGTAATAGTTCAAATATACCTGTTATGGCCGCAGATATCAGAGAGGGTAAATACTTAGTGAGTTTAGTTCAAGCAGCCCTGTTGTGACCGGAGCCCTTGTGAGAACGTAATCTCAATTTAGCTTGACAGTTTATAATGCAATAGGCAGTGGAGCAATAGAAAGGCACAATACTTGATACCGGTATAACTCCACCAGTTGAACTCTGATCCAATGCGGTTACCGGAGCTTCCCTTCGTGAAACCGGAAGTACAGGGGAGCGAGGAGGAGGCGGAGTATCTTCCTGGCGATCCGTGAGCACTTTGTCAGAGATGCGGTTTTCGGTGTGAACAAGTTGCAGGTATGATTGAGTAGTGCTACTGTTGTAGCGAGAGGCTGTAGTGAGGTTGAGATAGGCTGCAGATTCCTGAGGCTGTGAGAAAAAGCGGATAGCTGGTATAAACACTGCACACAGGTACGATGCTGGCTTAGAGGCAAGAGCTTGTGCATGAGCTGTAGGTAACAACTTGGAACAAGATCAAATTACTGAGCACAGGATGTTGATAGGTGGTGACTTATAAAGGGAGCAGCTGATATTTAAAAGGAGAGTAGCACAAGAAGGTATACATGACATGACACGGACGGAGGAAGTGCTGGAGCGGCTGTCAGGATTAAAAGGTATGTTTTTGAAGAAAACAGTGAAATGTCAATTTTGATGAATTAAAGTGCCCTTGTTTTTAATAGGTTTATTAAAAACCGGGCACTAATTCATCAAAATGGACCTTCACTTTAAGAACAGGTATACAACTTCACGGGAGAAATCAAAGAGATAACTGCCAGATTTAATGCATTAGAGAAAAGGGTGTCCGATCTTGAGGATGCTTCCTGAGCCCAATCTAGTAAATAAGAGGATTTGATTAAACAAAACCGGGTCCTCTACTTTGAGGATTTAGAAATCAGATTACAGTTAAATCATTAGGCTTTGCACGTTTTTATAGAAAACGCTTTACTTACTATGGAGTCTTTCCAATTTAAAAATTGAATTGAAATGGCCCACAGAGTAAGCCCTGAAAAACAGAATAATAAAGAAGTTGGTCCACCTAGTCAAGTTATAATCAAATTCCTACATTTTCAGATGAAAATTATGATACTCTAGGCCAGTGAGAGCAAACCTTGGCACTCCAGATGTTTCAGAACTACATTTCCCATGATGGTTGACTGGACTTCAGAGTACCTAAGCATCATGGGGAATGTAGTTTTGAAACATCTGGAGTGCCACGGTTCCCCATCACTGCTCTAGGCATATAGGAAACTACCAGCACTAGTTATTTCAAGATTACTTAAGCATAAGGTATTTTCCCCAATATATTTAACTCTAAACAAGGCAGGAAATTTTTTTGTTATACCATGCTAATCTTAAATTGCTACACGCAAGCCTCCCCACTTCTCTCTCTCAGATCCAGGCTGAAGCAGGTCTACTTAACATCCTCCAATATATTTATTCACAGATTTTTGGAATGTTTCCAAATTAGTTATGCATTGGGTTTAATATTCTACTCTCATACTAGTTGTTCATGGTTTATAGTGATATTTGATGATAGTAATAAAAGACTACATTAATGTAGATGGTAAGGAATATACACTCTGCAATGTCTACTCTCCAAATCAAAAGGCGATTGGCTTTTTGTATTGTTTGATTCAAGCTTTATCTCCTTTTCATGGCATTGCCATTATATGGGATGGAGACTTTAATCTTGCTCCAAATCCGACTTGTGATAGGCTGCATCATCCGGGCACTCCTTGCCAGTCTACTCTATGGTTGCTGGAGGAAAATTTTAAATGAAAGTGTTCCAGAAACTATGGGATTCTCTCCAACTTATTGACATCTGAAGGTTACGCAACCCTGATGATAGGGATTTCATTTGTATATAGAGAGCAACCCCTTTCCTTACTAGATTAAGTCTCTTTTTACTCGAGTCTCTAACATGCTCATTCCCAGGGTCAGAGAAGATAAAATATGTAATATATTTATTTCAGACCTCGGTGGAGTTAACTCTGGACCTTAATAAACTTGCTAGCAATAGGAATGTCCTAAACTTTTCTTCCTACCTGTATTCTTCTAATGCTTTATAGCAACATATAGTGCATTGTTGGAATGACTTTGTCACAGACAATGGTACTT
This sequence comes from Bombina bombina, assembly GCF_027579735.1. NCBI lineage: Eukaryota > Metazoa > Chordata > Amphibia > Anura > Bombinatoridae > Bombina > Bombina bombina. Next base: position 983,944,662 of record NC_069500.1, on the reverse strand, counting down.
ATATATTAGATCAAGATAAGAATTATTATGCAACACAGCTAAGGCTGCACTGTCTGGTAACATAATTTCCTTTATAGCTGATCTACGATGCCGGACCCAGGCTACCCATCAAAGACTACAATAAACTCTCTCTAATGCCTATCATCTTTTCTGTGAGCAACCTTACTGGTCTTCACTTGACTCTTATTTAGTAGCCAAGGAAAACTTTGACTCTTTTCTTAAACTTCAAGCTGCTACTCAACTGTTGGCATCCCTAGTGCATAATAGACTAGTTTGCAAAAATGTGGCATCTCTCAAACATTCTATACAAGTCATCTGACTTAATCGCCCAGGCTTTTTCTGACTATTACTCACAATTATATCCCAGACAACCCTTAAAGTCCTGAGAGCATTTCTACAGCTTTTTGTGAGTATTTGGTACTTTCTTTCTTGGGTCTCAAGTGCAAATTGATGCTTTAAATTCTCCTATCTCTGTGGAAGAGATCCAACGCATTATTCCCTCTTTTGTTAATGGAAAGACTGTGGGCCTGACGGACTTCCCATAGAATTTTATAATATGCTGAGGCCTCATGTCTCCAGTGCTGGCAAGAGTTTTTTCCTTGGCAATTAAATAATGTCTATGTCTACGTCTCTGAACTAGAGAGGGCTTTTCTTGGTTCTTGGCAGTTATCATTTCTTCCTTATACAAGGATGGGAAACTTTCCCAAAAATGTTCAAACTCATATCCTTTACATAGACACTTTAAAAGGCATGGCCCATGACACACAAATTTCTGGATCATACTCTACCCATGCGTGAATTTATTCCATTGATAGGTAATAGGAAGTTTCCAGTTGGATTAGATTCTTAAAACTTTTACTGTTTGGGTTAGTAGAGGTTTGAGAGTAGTGGGGGACACTTTGGACAACCTTTCACATGGGATTAAATCTTTCAGAGACTTACAAACACAATTTGATCTACCCAGGGAACACTTTTTTGCATACCTTCAGATACGTCATTATTTGTAGGGCTTAATACTACAAGATCCCCCCTTTTTCAATACTGTTTTTGCTATCCCACAATTGGCCTTTAAGATGAGAGGTTTTACCCTGTCTTCCTTTTATCAGTTTTAGTCTGTTACTGCAGGACAGGTTTCAATAGCAGAATCTGGGAGCAGGGACATTGCAGAGGAAGAATTACTCCACCTTATAGAGGGCCAGATTACAAGTGGAGCGCTAATTAATGCTTCCGCTTGAGCGTTAACTGTGCTAGAAATAAGCTTTTTGCATGCGTTGGATTGCACTTGTATTACAATTTCAAAGTAAACTATTTTCACTTGCGCGGTAACCCGACGAGCGCAAAAAGCCAAACTTAAAATATTGCGCGTGTAATAACCTATTCCCTCATAGAAGTCAATGGAGCAAAAATGTGGGAAAAAACGAGAACCATACTTGCGTGCAAACACAATCCCATGTGCTAACCCGACATGAAAATATGAATATTTCACAGTCCAATGTTCTGCAAATAGAAAAATAGGTTGTATTTATATTAATAAATATATATTTCTACATTGCATTCAAGGGATCACGTTTACTTTCAACTTATAATACGAGCAGAAAACACGATGCACACAAACACCTGCTGTAAACCCCCTTATCACTCGCACTTAACTATTTGTGTTACACTCGTAATCTAGCTCAGAGAGTTTAGATAAAGTAAGAAAGGCTACCCTCTCCTTGTCTCTCAGAGAATAATGTTATGAACTACTGCTGCCTGCCAGGTATATATACCGGGTGCGCCCCAACCACATATTTTTTCTTTTTGTGAACTGTTATCCCCCATAGACTGTCTAAATTGCAACTAACATGCAATAATGTTTTGTGTATAATGTAAAATAGATAACCCAGATCCCCTCCATTACTTTAAAAAATCCCCACAAATCTCCCAATGTTAGAGCAAAGTACAATGTGCTAGATTAAAAGTGAGGTGCTATATTTGCCCTTTTATGGGTGCACGTGAAATAACCAGCCATTGCAAGTGGTTGGTTAATGTGACTGCAAACTCACATTTTCACTCTGGTTAAAAAAAAGTTGCCCCAATTGCCCCAAACATGAAATATAAATATGTCCTCTGCGCTGCGCTTGGTGGTTTGCTGTAGCTGCCGGCATGAAAATGAGGCTCCCATTGGAGCCTATGGAAGCACGCTCTTGTGAGTGTTTTGCTTTAGCCAATGCGAATACGAGGTAGCGTTCGCATTGCGCTGCACCTGTAATACCAGTGCACATTTACGCTTGAGTAAACTCAATATTGCGCTCCAATCATAATCTAGCCCAATATTGGGTTAATGACATGTTCTGCATAAACTTGTTGATGGGAATCCGTCAGATCTGTTTTTTGGACTGGGATAATTCACTGGCTAAATTACATCGATTTTTACTCTTATTATTTTATTAGCAAGGAGCTGTATTCTAGGTCTATTGTCAGTGTAAAACTGTCGAACTATAGCTCAGCTAAAAAAGAAATTGCTGAAGGAATTATTTACTGAAGATTACGATGCCAAATTTCATATGACTCATAGGCATAGGACTTTCATTAAAAAATGGGGACTTTACATTAAAGCATTGAATTTATCAGTTCAAAAGCAGTTATTATTGCCCTTTGCTCATACTGAAATTCTTTTAAAATGCCTCATTAAGAGGGAAATGGGAGTTTTATACCGTGACCTGGACTAGGAGACTTTAGAAAGTGTACCTTGGAGACTTTCTATTCTTAGCACCCCCACACACACTTTTTTTTCTCTTCTTCTTCCACCCCAGCTGTCTGTACCTCTTGCATTTTGCATTCACTTTATACACCACTTTTGGGATTCCAGCTCAAACTAAATACTTAAAGGGATACTAAACCCAATTTTTTTTGTTTCATGATTCAGATGATGCATGCCATTTTAAGAAACTTTCTAATTTACTCATATTATGAATTTTTCTTTTTTTCTTTCTATCTTTATTTAAAAAGCAGGAATGTAAATGTTAGGACCCGGCCCATTTGAAGTTCAGTACCATGGATAGTGCTTGCTTATTGGTGACTGACATTTAGCCACCAATAAGCAAGCATAACCCAGGTTCTCAACCGGCTCTTATGCTTTACATTCCTGCTTTTTAAATAAAGACAGCAAGAGAACAAAGAAAAATTGAAAATAGGAGTAATTTAGAAAGTTGCTTAAAATAGCATGCATCATCAGAATAATTAAAGAAAAAAATTGGGTTTAGTATCCCTTTAAGCAAATTATTCTTATCAATGAGTTGTACACTATGCTATCTTTGCTCATGGTTGTAATATTAAAGTTGTAGTTTTAGTGTATGCTGGTTTTATCAATCTTTTTTCTATAACCTTCAAAATACAAATCCAATGAAAGCTATTCTGAACGTTTTATGGAGTGATTACAGTTGTCATATAATATATAACATTATTAGTGCCTATTCGTCTCATTTTGGTTTTACATTTCGTCAGCGACCTACTCTTACAGAATGATATTCAGACTCATGTGCACAAACAGGAACTTTACATCGCTACCATATGGATCTACTACTTAAAACTGTGCTTATATTGGCCCTGATGATCAAACGTGCTACGAGGCGGCAAAATATTCCAAAGGCATTGCCAAGAGGTGTTTACTATCTATGCCATTGGTGGGCAAGGCTGGCTATAGATAACACCCACCATCGCCACCCATATTGGTGATGTATAGAAAAAGGATCCCTTGGAATAGGACTGCCATGCCTTACCACTAATCCTAATACCCCTAAACCAAAAATACCCCATGATTGCAAACTAACATTACACTAATAAAAAAAAAAAAAAACACCCAAAACAAAAAAAAAACCCTAAACCCTAACACTAATTTAAATGACAAAAGGGCCTTTTGTAAGGCATTGCCCTAAAGAGATTTCAGCTCTTTAAAAAACAAAAACAAAACAATTACAACTCCCCCCTCTACAATACAAGTAACCCCCACCCACAAAATAACAAAATCCACCTAAAAAACAATCATAGAAAATAAAAAAAACTATTCTTAAAAATAAAAAAATGCACCCCAAAAAAAACCCTAACTAACCCCAAATCTCACGTCTTCATCCCGGCTTCTGGCGCTGGGGGCCCATATTTGAGGCGGGCCTCGGCTCCACAATCTTCATCCACGTCGGGGCTCTCTTCGTCCTGGCTCCTGGCACGGGGGCCCCGACATTCAAAGCATTGACAGACTATAGAGAAACTGCCTTACTGGCCCTAAATAAAGATTGCAGATCGAAGGCGGCGGAATAGGCAGTTTCTCAATGGTCTGTCAATGCTTTAAATATCGGATCATCTATCTGAAATATTAGAACACTTCACTCTATAATACCAATAATTACGTTTTGTCTTCAATACAAACCTTCTCCCAGCTGATGAGTGGCAAAAACCACGAAACAGTCTTTCCTGGGATGGTTATGAATCACTGCACTAACCCTAGCTAAGCTTATAAGTTGTGTGAACAGCGATGCTTTGGTGTAAAGGGAATCTGCTGAAAAGCAGAATTGAAGTAAAAAAGGTGTGTCATTGTGAACCTAAGTTGCATATATTACCCAGAATCCTTTGCTGCATTGGAAACAATGTAATTCAGAGGTTTTCTGTGGGAAAAACAAGCCTTCTGGCCTGTCTAGATTTGTTAATGAACTACACTTTTGAGCCTTTGTCATATACCATTTCCCTTTAAAACCCTTTTTAAATATTTCTTTCAATAATAAACCTATATGCATCAAATAAGTATATTTATGAGTGTAATACTTTTATTTTGTTATGTTTTACATGTGTTTTATGAAACTTTTATATATCCCTTACACCTTACTTCAGGTCAAGACACGTTATTTTTATACTGCTATTATGTGTTGCACAACACATAACTTTCAACTTGTATTATAAACGCAATGCTTAGCATGATCGTGATATCCTTTAAAAGTATAGAACATGCTAAAGGGATGTCGGCCGCTCTGGTTATTCTTCTTTATCATGCACTTGTCATACCAGATTGTGCGCTAATTCTACAGTGGTCCAGTGATATTGATAGCCACGCTGCGATAGTAGTGCCATAGTAGTAGAAGGTAGGGGAAAATGAGGGAGGCAAGGATGCCATACGCATTCAAAGCCTGCAATGAAGCAAATTCCTTTTTTTACAATGTCTGGTATCTCTAGTAAGAAAGTGTATATTCCTTTAAATATGTTTATGTGATTCTGTGATCTGTGCACAGTAACACTTTAGTCTCTCTCCCCATGGCAACAAGAAGCATAACAAATGCTAGAGCAGGTGGTCGACAAAGGCTCTGAGAAAAGGTAAATGATAAAAAGCCAAATATATGCTATCTCAAATAAAGATACCAAGAGAATAAAGAAAATTTGATAATAGGAGTAAATTAGAAAGTTGTTTAAAATGTTATGCTCTATCTGAATCACAAAAGAAAAAAAAAATGGGTTCAGTGTCCCTTTAATATAAACGTGTAGGTTATGCAAAATTGGGGAATGGGTAATAAATTGATTATTTATCTTCTTAAACAAAAACAATTCTGGAATAGACTGTCCCTTAATTAATAAAGCTGGAAATTAGTGAAAAAAATAATATACATTACTTAGCAAGACATCAAATCATAATTCTCTACCTCTCTTTTCCTATGCACCCCCCCCCCCCCCCACACACACACACAGTAAACTTAATTTATACAACTGGAAATGAGTGAAAGAAAATAATATACATTAACATAAAGCATTTCTCTCATATATTTATAGTAATGTGTGATATAACTTTGCAGTGTTCAGGCCTTCACATATCAGGCAGAATGACATATGAGATATCATTATTATGCTCAAATATCGTAATTATTCAGTTCTGTTAAGGATGCTATTTGCTTGTCATTATTTTTTCCCTCCGGTGAAATAAAACTATAAGCAGCAATTTATCAGAGACCCATTAGGGGGCAGCCTCTTTTCAACTATGCAAGATCCAAAAGCTCACTGAGCAAGAAAAGAAAATGTTGATCCTAATTGGAGCAGACAGTGGGATCTTCTATAATCCATCAACATCCTTTTCAAATTATGATTCTTAGGTGGGTGGTGGCTGAAATGCCAGTGCAGGCTCCTCTATAATAAAGCCAAACAATTGTCAATTCTCTCTGCTGAATACAAGCTTACACCAAGGCAGATTTTTTTCAGCGTCATAAGAGCTTTCGTTTAATTTCCAAATTGTTAATAGGCAGATGAGGATATAGACCTATCTTACATCAATTTTATTTCTCACAAATGTATGAATAAATTATGGTTAATTGTGCTAATATTTTATTTATTATTAATGTCATATTTACAAAGTAATATATCAATTAAATCAATTGTATTATATTAATAATCTCTAACAAACCTTCACATTTATCTTTATTTTTATGGTGAGCATAGCATGTTTATTTTCCTGCATAATTGTTCTGCTTATTATAGAATCATTTCATATATTTTACTTGCTATAAATATATATTTATACATTTTTGCAGCATGGAAACTCATTGCTGTGTGTATATAATATGATTTGGATGTGTTCCTCTTATGAACTTCATTAAGTCAGCTCAGAAGGCATTAGGAAATGAGGTGGAAAAAATGATTGATATGAGTTGCTAGCCAAGGTTTTAACCCATACAATTATACAGCGAAGGGCAGTGAGCGGTGTCACACCAGTCAACTAATTACTAAGATGGCTAGGCCTTCATGCATTTCCTGATATGTTTTCATTTAGAATACATTTAAAGCAACACAGACCCTTTCTGTATGCACAGGATTTGTAATCTAACCCTTCAGTAATAATTGTATACCGCTTCTTCCTAACCTTAATAATTAAAGAGAATATTTTATACAAATACAGTAGATCATATATTTGAAACACACTTATGCCATATTAGGTTCTTGCCGCTGAAGTAAATGTATATTTATAATTAAAGGGACATGAAACTTAAAATGTATCTTTTATGAATCAGCAACAATGAACTACTGGAAGCTAGCTGAACGCATCAGTAAGCCAATGACAAGAATCATATATGTGCAGCCACCAATCAGCAGCTAGCTCCCAGCTTCTGAGCCTACGCAAGTATGTTTTTCAACAAAGAATAACAAGGGAACTAAACAAATTAGAAAACAGTAGTAAATCAGAAAGTTGTTCTAAAGTATATGTTCTTTCTAAATCATGAAAGAAAGATTTTGGGTTTTGTGTCACTTTAAATGTACACATGCAGGGCCAGATTACAAGTGCAGTGGTATTTAATGCTTCCACTTGCGTGCTACGTCTTGAACTTCGAATATCATGTTGCGTTAATGTATTCCGCCATAGAAGTCAATGAAGCAAAAAAAGTTGGGAAAAAAAACACCTGACACCCTACTCGCGCATATTCTCAAGTCCGCTAACCCAACATGAAAATATTACTATTTCACATTCCAATGTTCTTCACATAGCAGAATATGTTTTATTTATTCATAAATACATATTTCTACATACTGTATATCTGATGGTATTCTTGTAAAATATATATCTATATCTACAGTATATATTTAGTATCTCTGAAATTTTCCCTGCAATTTTCAAGCTCACACCTACAGCAATATCTCTGAAAATTTGCACACAGTAGCCCCCCAAGCCTCCCTCCACCTCCCACCCTGGTGTTTACCTTAATATATAAACACCTCCTAACAGCAATTAGGTGCAGCTGTCGCTAGCGAACCAGGTTAGAGACAAAAATTCACACTCACAGCCTCTGTACTGACACTTTACCATATTCTGTTACACTCTCCCAACCCTCATTTGCTTGCCACACACTTCACCCACTCTCAGTTTACCCTGCCTTATATCAGACTTTTTTCCCTTACCTTCTGTGTCCATTACCTCTCCCTTAGATTGTAAGCTTGAGAGCCTTTCTATCAGCAGGACACTTTGTATTTAAAGTGAACTACTACTGATTGTGCTCCAGGGCAGGGCATTCCTCTCCTTTTGTACAACTCATTATTGCACCTACAACTGTAATGTACCCCAATACTATACTTGTTTGTTTGTGTATGTAATGCATCCTTGTAATGTTTTACTATTACTTGTATAGCGCTGCGTAATCTGTTGGCGCTTTATAAATACCTGATATTAATAATAATAATAATCTATCTATCTATACTGTATATATATATGAATATCTATTTAAAAATACATAGAACATATTTTGCTGTTTGCAGAATATTGGAATGTGAAATATTTACAGTAAATACATAGTATAACACTATATTAAATATGAATATTGCATAAATATGTTTTTTCATGTTTTCATATACTTGACTACAAATGGCTCCAGTACACATACACACACACACACACACACACACATATATATATATATATATATATATATATATATATATATCAATCTTTATGTGTGCACATATGTATAAGTTTAAATGTGTGTAGGTCTGCAAATACATATGTCCACATACAAATACATAAATACATATGTACAGACATAAAGACATATATATATATATATATATACACACACACACATATATATATGTACATACATATACATATTTAGACATGTATATGTATGTATCTCTATGTTAAAGCCCTTTGCCTGACTTTTTCTTCTTCTAACACCTGAGACCTAATATTTTTGAGCCTTATAACTTTTTTGTGCAATTTTTAAAAAATATCTTTTTTTTAGATAGTGTTATTATGAGTGCATTTACATGTATTTTTGATGTGTTTTGTGCAACATTTTTGTTTCGCAATACAGTTAACCAGAGCTCTGAGGACACAATAATCATACTAGCGTAAATCGTGATTGTGCACACGTTCGAGTTTACATTCAACTTTTAATACAAGGAATAAGCCTGATGCGTGCAAACACCCGTGAAAAACTCCTTTGCGCTCGTGCAAAACTATTTTGTGTTTTATTTTGAGCGCACCACTCGTAATCTTGCCCATAAAAGGCATGATAATATTGGGGGGTAGTTATCAAGTCGTCAACCTCAAATACGCTGGAATTCCGCAGCGTATTTGTGGCGAGGCTGATTCGCCTTAGTTATCAAAGGCTACAGACCGGCAAAAGTAGAATTCTGTGACGTAAACTTCGATCCGCCGGACTCCGTCCGACACAGATCGATTCTTACGTCACTCTAGATGTTCTGCACACAAGTACGGCACAATCTGACTACTTTTGCTAGTTATCAAAAAACTAGCAGGTACGCTCGGCACTTTTACGGCCCAGCGTACCTGGTTTTCAAACCGCCACCCTGGAGGCGGCGGATCCTATAGGAATCAATGGGAGTCTGACCATAGCGAAAGTACAAGTTCGCTGCTGCCAGACATCCCATTGATTTCTATGGGAGCTGTCTACACCTAACACCCTAACATGTACCCCGAGTCTAAACACCACTAATCTGTCCCCCCTACACCGCCGCAACTAAATAAAGTTATTACCCCCTAAACCGCCGCTCCCGGAGCCCACTGCAAGCTACTGTATACATATTAACCCCTAAACCGCCGCTCCCTGACCCTGCCGCAACTATAATAAGTGTATTAACCCCTAAACCGCCGCTCCCGGAGCCCACCGCAAGCTACTCTATACCTATTAACCCCTAAACCGCCGCTCCCTGACCCTGCCGCAACCTATATTAAATTTATTAACCCCTATCCTGCCCCCCCTACACCGTCGCCACCTATAATAAATTTATTAACCCCTATCCTGCCCCCCACTACACCGCAGCCACTGTAATAAAATTATTAACCCCTAAACCTAAGTCTAACACTAACCCTAACACCCCCCTAACTTAAATATTAATTAAATAAATCTAAATAATATTTCTATTATTAACTAAGTTAATCCTATTTAAAACTAAAATACTTACCTATAAAATAAACCCTAATATAGCTACAATATAAACAATAATTATATTGTAGCTATCTTAGGATTTATTTTTATTTTACAGGCACCTTTCAATTTATTTTAACTAGGTATAATAGCTATTAAATAGTTATTAACTATTTAATAGCTTACCTAGCTAAAATAGAGAGAAATTTACCTGTAAAATAAAAACTAACCTAAGTTACAATTACACCTAACACTACACTTAAATAAATTATTCCTATTTAAAACTAAATACTTACCTGTAAAATAAACCCTAAGATAGCTACAATATAATTAATAATTACATTGTAACTATCTTAGGATTTATATTTATTTTACAGGTAACTTTGTATTTATTTTAGCTAGTTAGAATAGTTATTAAATAGTTATTAACTATTTAATAACTACCTAGCTAAAAGAAATACAAAATGACCTGTAAAATAAATCCTAACCTAAGTTATAATTAAACCTAACACTACACTATCATTAAATAAATTAAATAAACTACCTACAAATAACTACAATTAAATACAATTACATAAACTAACTAAAGTACAAAAAATAAAAAAAGCTAAGTTACAAAAAATAAAAAAAATAAGTTACAAACATTTAAAAAAATATTACAACAATTTTAAGCTACTTACACCTAATCTAAGCCCCCTAATAAAATAACAAACCCCCCCAAAATAAAAAAATGCCCTACCCTATTCTACATTAAAAAAGTTCAAAGCTCTTTTACCTTACCAGCCATTAAAAGGGCCTTTTGTGGGGGCATGCCCCAAAGAGTTCAGCTCTTTTGCCTGTAAAAGAAAAATACAACCCCCCCCAACATTAAAACCCACCACCCACATACCCCTAATCTAACCCAAACCCCCCTTAAAATAACCTAACACTAATCCCCTGAAGATCATCCTACCTTTAGTTGTCTTCACTCAGCCGAGCCACCGATGGAACTGAAGAGGACATCCGGACCGGCAGAAGTGATCATCCAAGGGTCGCTGAAGAAATCTTCCATCTGATGAAGTGATCCTCCAAGCGGCGCTGAAGAAATCTTCCATCCGGACGAGGTCATCTTCCAAGAGGCACTGAAGAAGTCTTCTATCCGGGCGAGGTCATCTTCGAAGCCGGGTCTTGAATCTTCATCCCGCCGACGCGGAACATCCTTCTTTCCCGATGGACTACCGATGAATGAAGGCTCCTTTAAGGGACGTCATCCAAGATGGCGTCCCTTCAATTCCGATTGGCTGATAGGATTCTATCAGCCAATCGGAATTAAGGTAGGAAAATTCTGATTGGCTGATGGAATCAGCCAATCAGATTCAAGTTCAATCCGATTGGCTGATCCAATCAGCCAATCAGATTGAGCTCGCATTCTATTGGCTGATCGGAACAGCCAATAGAATGCAAACTCAATCTGATTGGCTGATTTTACAGGTAATTTTGTATTTCTTTTAGCTAGGTAGTTATTAAATAGTTAATAACTATTTAATAACTATTCTAACTAGCTAAAATAAATACAAAGTTACCTGTAAAATAAATATAAATCCTAAGATAGCTACAATGTAATTATTAATTATATTGTAGCTATCTTAGGGTTTATTTTACAGGTAAGTATTTAGTTTTAAATAGGAATAATTTATTTAAGTGTAGTGTAGTGTTAGGTGTAATTGTAACTTAGGTTAGGATTTATTTTACAGGTAAATTTCTCTTTATTTTAGCTAGGTAAGCTATTAAATAGTTAATAACTATTTAATAGCTATTGTACCTAGTTAAAATAAATTGAAAGGTGCCTGTAAAATAAAAATAAATCCTAAGATAGCTACAATATAATTATTATTTATATTGTAGCTATATTAGGGTTTATTTTATAGGTAAGTATTTAGTTTTAAATAGGATTAATTTAGTTAATAATAGAAATATTATTTAGATTTATTTAATTAATATTTAAGTTAGGGGAGTGTTAGGGTTAGTGTTAGACTTAGGTTTAGGGGTTAATAATTTTATTACAGTGGCGGCGGTGTAGTGGGGGGCAGGATAGGGGTTAATAAATTTATTATAGGTGGCGACGGTGTAGGGGGGGCAGGATAGGGGTTAATAAATTTAATATAGGTTGCGGCGGGTTCAGGGAGCAGCGGTTTAGGGGTTAAACTATTTATTTATTTGCGGCGAGGTGCGGGATCAGCAAGATAGGGGTTAATAACTTTATTATAGAGGGCGACGGTATAGGGGGGGCAGGATAGGGGTTACTAGGTATAATGTAGGTGGCAGCGGTGTCCGGGAGCGGCAGTTTAGGGGTTAATACATTCATAAGACTTGCGGCGGGGTCTAGGAGCGGCGGTTTAGGGGTTAATACATTTATAAGACTTGCGGCAGGGTCTAGGAGCGGCGGTTTAGGGGTTAGTAACTTTATTTAGTTGTGGGGGGCTCCGGGGGCGCCGGTATAGGGGGTAGAACAGTGTAGTTTAGTGTGAGTGCTTAGTGACAGGCTAGCAATAAAGCTGGGAAAAAGCCGAAGAGCAGCGAGATCGGATGAGTGATAACTCTCACAGTCCGCTGCTCATCGCCCCGAGGCTTTTTGACAGCTTTATTTGATAACTTAGGCGTATTTTTTCAGGTCCGCGGCGGCGAAGGTAGGTGAGCTTAGGCGGGCGTATTGGGCCGGCGAAGGCAGGAAAGTTGACACTTTGATAACTACCCCCCTTTGTTTCAAATTTAAAGAAAGGGAAATTTGTATTGCAATTGGTAGTACCTTTTCCCTCAGTTAGCACTTAGATATCAGTCGCAACTTACTATTATCTTCTCTCTTTGAAATCAATGGAAACTAATAAACAATGATTTACATTAAGTTTACATGGCAAAAATGACCATTTTACCATTGCCGAAGTTTGTCAGAGCACAAGGATCTGGCAAAATTGTGTGAAAAATGTATTTAAAAAATATTACATTTGGAGTTTGGATTGATCCCTTTGTACAGTGTCTAAGAAAAATAATAATTCACATATGTAAAATTAACCATCCTGATAAGGGATAAACAATTTCAATGCCAATTGTATATGGAATTATGGGTGGGTATGTGCAAAATGTGTTATTTCCTATAAAAAAATGGCTGCAACTGATATCGCTTTCTGTAATAGGAATGTAGCATTTCTTATACCATAAATTTTTAAACTTCTAAGTTGCAATGTTTAAAATATTAACAAAATTTCAAACCCTCGCTCTGCAAAACAAGGTTCTTTAATTAAGACGATGGTGACATTATTTTCTAAATATTGTTAATCACAGTTATTTAAAACACAATTTTGAAACTTTTGTCTTTTTTAAAAAAAAACCTGTGCAAAAGATTTTGGTTGGCGACAAACAAGATGGAATGGAAAATGGTAAAATCACAACAATGTTATTACCAATAGAAATCAAAGTTCCGATTATGATTTATATTATCTGGTCATGATTTCCATTTTCTCATATTTCACTATGAAAGGGTACATAAAAAAAGTTGGGATAGAGGCAAAATATAATAATATGTACTTTAATTACTTTACCTGCAAATTTATACTGCAGTGCCTCACTATTAACCCCTTCTTTTTTGTTTCTGAATTATACAGCTCTAACTCTCCCCATACAATTCCTTCTATGGCTGCATTTATATCCACCTTTGATTTGGTAGAATGCAGACTTTAACACTCATTCGGCAAGATTACGAGTTTTGCGCAAGGAGCTATGCGGGGCTAACAACCATTTTTTTCTCACCGCTCACTTACCTGCAGCGCTCGTATTACAAATTTTCAGAAACCAGGCATTAAAAGGCAAGAGGTGAGTGTAGAGCAAAATTTAGCTCCATATCTCACTTCAATACCCGCGCTGCTTAAAGGGACATTAAACACTTTGGGATGGTAATATAAAATGATAAATTGTATGTATAAAACAACTCTGCAATATACTTTCATTATTTATTTTGTCCTCTTTGCCTGTAATTCCATTCTGAAATTGTGAGCTTTTCAGTTCCTGTTAGAAATGGAAGTGCAGAACACTGTTAAATCCAGCACCACCATTGGCTGCACACTCTAGTGACCTATTTATAATGGTCCCTAATTGGCCACAGCAGAGAAGGTAACACAAGTTACAACATGGCAGCTCCCAGTGTTTAATAGACACTAAAACTTTACACTTATTTTGTCACTTTTTAAACAACTAATGAAACTTTAAAAAATACATCTACATGTTAGTCATGGACTAATCTTTTCTTTGAATGCATCATTCGATCTTAGCATGTATTTAGTGTTTAATGTCCCTTTAAGTCAGCGATGAGCTGGTCGTACGTGCTCGTGCACAATTTCCCCATAGGAATCAATGGGGAGAGCCGGCTGAGAAAAAGTCTAACACCTGCAAAAAAGCAGCGTCAAACTCAGTAACGCAGCCCCATTGATTCCTATGGGGAAACTAAAGTTATGTTTACACCTAACATGAACCCAGAGTCTAAACACCCCTAATCTTACACTCATTAACCCCTAATCTGCTGCCCCCGACATCGTCGCCACCTACATTATATTTATTAACCCCTAATCTACCGCTCCAGACATCGCCCCACCTACATTATACTTATTAACCCCTAATCTGCTGCCCCCAACATCGCCGACACCTACATTATATTTATTAACCCCTAATCTGCCGCCCCCAATGTCGCCGCCACTATACTAAATGTATTAAACCCTAAACCTAAGTCTAACCCTAACCCTAACACCCCCTAACTTAAATATAATTACAATAAATCTAAATAAATATTAATATTATTACCTAAATAATTACTATTTAAAACTAAATACCTACCTGTAAAATAAACCCTAAGCTTGCTACAATATAACTAATAGTTGCATTGTAGCTATCTTAGGGTTTATTTTTATTTTACAGGTAAGTTTGTATTTATTTTAACTAGGTAGAATAGTTACTAAATCGTTATTAACTATTTAATAACTACCTAGCTACAATAAATACAAATTTACCTGTAAAATGAAACCTAACCTAAGTTACAATAACACCTAACACTACACTACAATTAAATAAATTAACTAAATTAAAAACAATAAAATAAATTAAATTAAAGAGCTAAATTACAAAAACAAACAAACACTAAATTACAGAAAATAAAAAACAAATCACAGATCTTTAAACTAATTAAACCTAATCTAATAGCCCTATCAAAATAAAAAAAGCCCCCCCCCAAAAAAATAAAAAAACCCTAGCCTAAACTATACTATCAATAGCCCTTAAAAGGGCCTTTTGTGGGGCATTGCCCCAAAGTAATCAGCTCTTTTACCTTTAAATAAAATACAAACAACCCCCCAACAGTAAAACCCACCACCCACACAACCAACCCCTCAGCCAATAGAATGCGAGCTCAATCCTATTGGCTGATTGGATCAGCCAATAAGATTGAACTTCAATCCTATTGGCTGATTGCATCAGCCAATAGACTTTTTTCTACCTTAATTCCGATTGGCTGATAGAATTCTATCAGCCAATTGGAATCTAAGGGACCCCATCTTGGATCATCATCATTTAAACGTCATTTAAAGGAACCGTCATTCAGTAAGAAGACTCCGGATGAAGAGGATGCTCCGCGTTGGATGTCTTGAAGATGGACCCGCTCCGTGCCGTCTGGATGAAGACTTCTGCCCGTCTGGAGGACCACTTCACCCGGCTTGGATGAAGACTTCTCCCGGCTTCATTGAGGACTTTGGCCCGGTTGGATGAAAACTTCTTGAGGATGGATGTCCGGTCTTCAGAACTCGGATCTTCAGGTGGTTAGTGTTAGGTTTTTTTAAAGATGTATTGGGTGGGATTATTTTTTAGGTTAGGGATTTGGGCTGCAATAGAGCTAAATGCCCTTTTAAGGGCAATGCCCATCCAAATGCCATTTTCAGGGCAATGGGGAGCTTAGGTTATTTTAGTTAGTATTTTATTTGGGGGGTTGGTTGTATGGGTGGTGGGTTTTACTGTTTTTAATTTAGTTAATTTATTTAATTGTAGTGTAGTGTCAGGTGCTATTGTAACTTAGGTTAGGTTTTATTTTACAGGTAAATTTGTATTTATTTTAGCTAGGTAGTTATTAAATAGTTACTAACTATTTAGTAACTATTCTACCTAGTTAAAATAAATACAAACTTGCCTGTAAAATAAAAATAAACCTTAAGATAGCTACAATGTAACTATTAGTTATATTGTAGCTAGCTTAGGGTTTATTTTACAGGTAAGTATTTAGTTTTAAATAGGAATTATTTAGGTAATAAAATTAATATTTATTTAGATTTATTGTAATTATATTTAAGTTAGGGGGTGTTAGGGTTAGTGGTAGACTTAGGTTTAGGGGTTAATGCATTTAGTATAGTGGCGGAGACGTTGGGGACGGCAGATTAGGGGTTAATAAATGTAGGTAGGTGGCGACGATGTTAGGGATGGCAGATTAGGGGTTAATAATATTTAACTCGTGTTTGCGAGGCAGGAGTGCAGCGGTTTAGGGGTTAATATGTTTATTCTAGTGGCGGCGATGTCTGGAGCAACAGATTAGGGGTTAAAATTTTTATTATAGTGTTTGCGATGTGGGAGGGCCTCGGTGTAGCCTTGGTGTAGTGTTAGGTGTTATTGTAACTTAAGTTAGTTTTTTTTTACAGGTAAATTTGTATTTATTTTAGCTAGGTAGTTATTAAATAGTTACTAACTATTTAGTAACTATTCTACCTAGTTAAAATAAATACAAACTTGCCTGTAAAATAAAAATAAACCCTAAGATAGCTACAATGTAACTATTAGTTATATTGTAGCTAGCTTACGGCTTATTTTACAGGTAAGTATTTAGTTTTAAATAGGAATTATATAGGTAATAATGTTAATATTTATTTAGATTTATTGTAATTATATTTAAGTTAGGGGTTGTTAGGGTTAGGGCTAGACTTAGATTTAGGGGTTAATACATTTAGTATAGTGGCAGCGACGTTGGGGATGGCAGATTAGGGGTTAATAAATGTAGGTAGGTGCCGGCGATGTTAGGGACGGCAGATTAGGTGTTAATAATATTTAACTAGTGTTAGCGGGAGATTAGGGGTTAAAATGTTTATTATAGTGTTTGTGATACGGGAGGGCCTCGGTTTAGGGGTTAATAGGTAGTTTATGGGTGTTAGTGTACTTTTTAGCACTTAGTTATGAGTTTTATGCTACAGCGTTGTAGTGTAAAACTCATAACTACTGACTCTTAAATGCGTTAGGACTCTTGATGGGGTAGGGTGTACCGCTCACTTTTTGGCCTCCCAGGACAGACTCGTAATACCAGCGCTATGGAAGTGCCATAGAAAAAAGACTTTACGAAGTTTACGTAAGTCGTTTTGCGGTAAGGCCAAAAAAGTGTGCGGGGCCCCTAAACCTGCAAGACTCGTAATACAAGCGGTAGTGAAAAAGCAGCGTTAGGACCTGTTAACGCTGCTTTTTCAGACTACCGCAAAACTCGTAATCTAGCCAATTATTTGCTGGAGCATGCCTAAAAGCAAATAAGCTACTGTGAACTCAGTTGAAATACAATGCCTGTGTTTTTGATGCTAAACACTAATAAGGGGGTGGATCAGACTACTCCAGACAGAATGGTTTATTTTTTTGAAAATTATTTTAAAATACTTGCCAGCAATTTTTAAACAATTTTTTTGTGCAAACTATTTTTACTTAATTAGCCCTTTTAGGATATGCACAGATCTCAACATGTTTTATGTCACTTTAAACACATTCAAATATGTAAATTTCTGTGCTGCCTAATACTGATGGGATATGTAACATCGGTGGTTAGATGCAAACATGTTGAAAAAGGACCTTTTTGCAATTATTACCATTTTTCACAGACTGGTAAAATGTAATGCCAAAGTATGTAAATTGTGTGTAAAACAAAAACAATTCAGGATTTTCTGAGTTTTATTTTTGCCATTTGACACCTGTGGATTATTTGTCAACTATGTTAAATCGGCCTGTCAGGTAGAATTACCGCTAATACTGAACCACAATAAAAACATATGATAGTTTGCATTGAACCCTGTTAAATTAGTTAATTTAATTCACTCAATAATGTTGTTAGTACGTTTTGCGACCTACTAACTTTCAATTTGTTAATAATTGAGTTTTTTTGTTTTAGGAGAAGCTTGGAATCCAAGTAAATATAAAACACTTGCACATATTTAATATAGAGTAATGTGACATGAAATCACAAAAATACATTTTATAGACTATGGGCTACAATTTATTTACTTTTGACACACGCATTCCAAAAGGGTTTAATTCAGTCTTTGATATAATTAACTTTTGGGAGAAATTATTCGATTCTTATACTCTTTGTTGATTATAATCTTTACTTTCCTTATGAAACACTGGCAGCGATGTCTCATTTATCCTTCAGTCTACAGATATTCATCATATTTTTGGCTGGTCTTTTTGTATAGAAAATTAAATAAGAAACATAAAAAAACATATCAAATATGTTCTAATGTGTTAGAATCCCACCTAGTAACCCTGTGATGTTTCTTTGTTCTTCTATTTTCTTTGGCTTACACAAAGTTGGTGTAGAGTAGTGATGCCCCTGAGAAATGTTATGTCTATAGATATTGTATAGTTTACTTTCTGATGTTTTTTTCTGTGATGTTTTTTTCTGTGACTTTTATTTACCCATCAAAGTAATGTTGAAGTGAATCCAGGATGGTATTTACAATGGTCCACCTTAAAACATTAATTCTGTGTAATGGGCGCCATGTACTAAGGCGTCAATTTTTTTGCACAGACCGTATCGAAATAACCCGCCGGCATTCGCACCATGCGGATGGCACTTCGCTACATGAATGTACTAAAAACCAAGCCGTAAAATTTCGCGTCTATTGTGTGTCGAAGACAATCGGATTATTGATAACTTTGAAGCTTCGTTCGGCGCGAAAGAGCAAAGTTAAGAAGCAGTCTGCGACCTGATTGGTTTAGTTCTTTACCCACGTGACGATCTAGGTGTCATAATCGTCAGACAAGTGGCAACGTCTGGCTGCTGACATGTATAAGAATGTGCATTTTCCCAGAAATCTTATAATATTGTTTATTTACTTTTCGGTATTCACTTTGACAAGATGGCTTGCTCCGGAGATTCTGCTACTTCTAAGAAGACTCGCAACCCTAACTTCTCGCATCAACAGAATGTTGTACTTGTTGATCTGGTACTCGAATATTATGACAATATTTATGGTAGTCGAGTCAAGCAAACCCCAGGCGCTTGTAAGAAGATTATTTGGGAGAAAATTAGTGACGCAGTGAGTGCTTGCAGTGAGGGACTCTGATTCTTCTACCTCTCCTTCTTTGCAAGTTGTCAATCGGTGCCTGTATAGCCCTTCTTCCTCGTAATTGAATTAATCGGAAAATAAACATGTGTAAAAGTGTCTCCATCTTCATTCAGTGATCCAAAAACCAATAATGCTATAATAGTAGTCTAGTCCTTTCACTTAAGTACTTCTACCTGGCGTCAGGTTGAGACGCCCTATAGTTTTCTATTGTATTCACTACCTAAATGGTCGCGAAGCAAATCACGCGAAGTTACAGTGAAAGTTGGAGCGGACGGATTAGTTGTAACATTCATAATTTCCGATTACAGTGAATTTACGTGCGATCGAACATGTAGTAAGTGGAAAAAGGCTTCGGAACGATCAGTTGCGTAAAATTACGATCGCTGATGAAAATAGTGGTTTTTCGACCAGATCGCAGATTGGTACATACGAGAAGCAGATCGTGAGCGAATTTTGATGCGGAAATACAGACGGACGGTCACTTCGAAGCATAGTACATAGAGTCACATGACCTGTTAGAACCAATTTTCAAACGGTGTTTGTTATAAATAATATAAATATTCAGAGTTTTTAATCAGAATCACGCTTAAGATTAAGGCAAGGATGCCTTAATTGAACCTTTAATTGAAGAGTGCCGGCATCACTTTTTGTTCTTCAGCGCTAATTTATCACACGCCCGTTTACGGGTGCGCGATAAATAACCAGCAATAAAAAAAATTAACCAGAGGTCTGACCTCTGGTTAATTTTTTTAATTTCCCATAATTGCCCCCAAAACAACATCTGAGGTCCTTTTAACAACAAAAAAAAAAGAGGTAGCATTAAAAAAACAACAAAATAATGCTCTAACCTGTTTTGGGGGGCTAAAATGTGCAGGTGTGGGGTGTTAGAAGAAAAAAAAAATGGCACTGAAAAGTGCCTGTACATTGCGGCTATGGAGACTGTTTGTTCCCAGCAAATATATAAGCATATGTTTATATATATATATATATGTGTTAATATGTGTAAATACACATATTAACACATAAATATATATGTATATATTCATATACATATATATTTATATTTGATACCCATTGGAGCACTCTCGTGAGTGCAATGCTTCCATGCATTTGCGTGTGTTGGTATTACTAAGTAGAGTGCAAATATCGCTTTTGTGGAAGCAATTTGTAATCTCTTACAAGTTTGGCTCAACTTGTAATCTAGCCAAATATTTATATTTTCAAGTACTTCCCAGTCAAACGTCTTGATATATACCATATCCATTTTAACCCAATTAAAAACCTTTTTGTTAAAATGGTATATTGTTTATTTATAATATATATGTGTAAAACATTATTTAAATGTGTTTTTAACGTGTTTTGTGCCCTAAATATTCTAGTACAGTTTCGCTCAAGCACCAACTATAACTTTCAACTTGTAGTATGAGCGCAAATTAGCGCATTTGCTGCGCTAATCCTTCTATAGTAAACGCACATTACCATGAACTTGTTATATAAAATCACATGCTAATTTTAGCATGGTCCAATGATATTGCATATTGCATCCCACAATATCATTAGCACGCCACTTATAAGCTGACCCTTAGTTTGACAACACAACTTTTAAATTGCAATCATTTTTCATAATATAATATATAATAATATCAAATATACATACATATATAAAATGATTTATAACCCATCACTGTTTTACCTTAACTACCACTTTAAAGGTAATAACTACGGTCTTACTTAAAACAAAATAATGATTCAGATGCAAATAAGGTAAATTAATTCACATCGTTAGCATTATATTAGCACCCAAGCAATTGCCCCTCCAAGTTAACCATGACTTCTTTTTTTTAATGTTTTAATTTTTGTATTTGTGTTTTCGCATTTTATAAAAAATGTTAAAAAGGGACAGTCTACATGATTTTTTGTATTGTTTAAAAAGATAGATAACACCCTTACTTACCTATTCCCCAGCTTTGCATATAGAAAACATTGGGCCTATTCCCGTGGAGAATGATAATGGTTATGCAGGAACCAACATTAATTGGTTAAAATGCAAGTTTATCATAGAGGTAAACAATATATTAATAAAACAGTGTTGGTTATGTAAAACTGGGTAATGGGTAATAAAGGGATTATCTATCTTTTTAAACAACAACACATTTCAAGTAAACTATCCCTTTAACTATACAATTACACAAAGTGACATAGGATTATTAACTGAACAGATCATAACATAATTTTATTGGATGTAAAAACCTGAATTCTAACACATAGGTAGTAATGCTCAATTTTATTCCAATTAATTGCCATGTTTCTAACTGACTGTGCATATTTGGCTTCTGTGTAGATGTACTGAACTCTTGCAGAAAAAACCTGGCAAAGCAGCATATGAGAACTTTTTTTCTTATAGAAAACAGATTTTCCTGTAATATTGTATTCATAATTTAAGAAGAGCTTATGTTGGACTGGAATGCCGTAGAAAAGGAAGTGAAACACCTCTTGAGTTGAACTGGAAATTGTGTGCACTGCAAACTCTAATAAACTGGTATGGCTCCATCCTTAGTGGAATGGTGAGATATCTGAGTCAAGGGTTGGGGAGATATAATATAAATATAAATATAATTTATTGAATATTTTTTTTACTATTCCTAGATTACAGGGGGAGAAATAATTTAAATCTAAAATTAGGTTTTAAATGTACTCTTCAACATTGCACACATTTATACAGTTTATATGTAAATCAGCAGACCAAACTTGCTTATATACAATCAACGACAATTATGTCAGAACTGTTGCCTGCAAAACAGGGATTGTGCACCACCCCAGGGGGACAGGAAAAGCATCAATTTCAGAGATTGAGAACGTATAAAAAAATAGCATTTAAATTGTTATGAAATTTTACACACACAGACACACACACACACACACATACACACAGACAGACACACACACAGACACACACACAGACACACACACAGACACACACACAGATAGAACAGACACACACACAGACACACAGACAGACACACACACACACACACAGATAGAACAGACACACACACAGACACACATACACATACACACAGACAGACACACGCACAGACACACAGACACACACATACACACAGACAGACACACACACAGACACACAGACAGACACAAACACACACACACACACAGACAGACACACACACAGACACACAGACAGACACACACACACACACACACAGACAGACACACACACACACATATATATAGCCTCGTATGGTGGGAGATCCAAAGCAATTTGGGTGTTAAAAGGGAATTAAACACTGAGTAAAAATTGTACCCAGAAAGACCATAAATCTAAATCTGTAACCTAGGTTTCCATAATTCTACAAATTAATTAGACCAGATATTTGATTTGCAGCATTTGCAGGTTACAGAAGTAGCTTTTTTGGCCTTATAGGGAGCTTGAGATAAAGAACAATTTTTACACAAAAGCAAGATGCGTTAAATGCCCTTTTAATGTGGTTGAATTAGTATAGTGGGGGCCTAGGCACTAGAGAACTTCATGGTACTGCATATTTGAATGTATTGCTAGCTACATTTTGTTACAAATTAAGTTTAAATGTTACTTTACCCCTTAAGGACCATGACTTTTAGAAAAACATGCTCAAAGCACCAGATCATTTTTAGCATTTTTGCTATCACTCTATTCAAACAGAAATACCATTTTTTTATTTCTTATTTACTTCTCAAAACTATTTATTTTAATAGTCGACACCCCAAGATATTGATCTAGGCCCAACAATAATAACTAATATCGCAGAGACGCTACCATGCACGAATATTACAAGTTGAATGTAAATGTGTTTTCTTGAGCACTGACAAATTTAGCTTGCATGGAGACCTAGCGTGTAAGAGTTAAACAAAATTTTAACCAAACACAACATAAATACATTATATATATATATATATATATATATACACAAATAAACAGATATATGCACATGTATATCTATATCTATCTATCTATCTATCTATCTATCTATCTATATATATATCGATATATACAGTATCTCACAAAAGTGAGTACACCCCTCACCTTTTTGTAAATATTTTATTAAATCTTTTCATGTGACAACACTGAAGAAATGACACTTAGCTACAATGTAAAGTAGTGAGCGTACAACCTGTATAACAGTGCAAATTTGCTGTCCCCTCAAAATAACTCAACACACAGCCATTAATGTCTAAACCGTTGGCAACAAAAGTGAGTACACCCCTAAGTGGAAATGTCCAAATTGGGCCCAATTAGCCATTTTCTCTCCCCGGTGTCATGTGACTCGTTAGTGTTACAAGGTCTCAGGTGTGAATGGGGAGCAGGTATGTTAAGACCCTGAAACTGAGCCGCAGCATGGTGGGCAAGACCATGCAGCATTTTCACAGGACAGGTTCCACTCAGAACAGGCCTCGCCATGGTCGACCAAAGAAGTTGAGTGCACATGCTCAGCATTATATCCAGAGGTTGTCTTTGGTGAAATAGATGTATGAGTGCTGCCAGCATTGCTGCAGAGGTTGAAGGGGTGAGGGGTCAGCCTGTCAGTGCTCAGACCATATGCCACACAATGCATCAAATTGGTCTGCATGGCTGTCATCCCAGAAGGAAGCTTCTTCTAAAGATGATGCACAAGAAAGCCCCCAAACAGTTTGCTGAAGACAAGCAGATTAAGGACATGGATTACTGGAACCATGTCCTGAGGTCCAATGAGACCAATATAGACTTATTTGGTTCAGATGGCGTCAAGTATGTGTGGCGGCAACCAGATGAGGAGAACAAAGACAAGTGTGTCTTGCCTACAGTCAAGCATGGGGGTGGGATTGTCATGGGGGCCTATTTTTCAAAGGTCTTGCGGACCTGATCCGACTGTGCGGATCAGGTCCGCAAGACCTCGCTGAATGTGGAGAGCAATACGCTCTCTGCATTTAACATTGCACCAGCAGCTCACAAGAGCTGCTGGTGCAACGCTGCCCCCTGCTGACTCGCGGCCAATCGGCTGCCAGCAGGGAGGTGTCAATCAACCTGATCGTACTCGATCGGGTTGAATTCCAGCGATTAATGCTCCGCCTCATCAGAGCAGGTGGACAGGGTTATGGAGCAGCGGTCTTTAGACCGCTGCTTCATAACTGCTGTTTCTGGCGAGTCTTCAGAATGGGCCCCATGGTCTGGACCTGCATGAGTGCTGCCGGCAATGGGGAACTACAGTTCATTAAGGGAACCATGAATGCCAACATGTACTGTGACATACTGAAGCAGAGCATGATCCCCTCCCTTTGGAGACTGGGTCACAGGGCAGCATTCCAACATGATAATGACCCCAAACACACCTCCAAGATGACCACTGCCTAGCTAAAGAAGCTGAGGGTAAAGGTGATGGACTGGCCAAGCATGTCTCCAGAACTAAACCCTATTGAGCATCTATGGGGCATCCTCAAATGGACGGTGGTGGAGCACAAGGTCTCTAAAATCCACCAGCTCCATGATGTCGTCATGGAGGAGTGGAAGAGGACTCCAGTGGCAACCTGTGAAGCTCTGGTGAACTCCAAGCCCAAGAGGGTTAAAGCAGTGCTGGAAAATAATGGTGGCCACAGAAAATATTGACACTTTGGGCCCAATTTGGACATTTCCACTTAGGGGTGTAATTACTTTTGTTGCCAACGGTTTAGATATTGTGTTGAGTTATCTTGAGGGGACAGCACATTTACACTGTTATACAGACTGTGCACTCACTACTTTACATTGTAGCAAAGTGTCATTTCTTCAGTGTTGTTACATGAAAATATAAAATAAAATATATACAAAAATGTGAGGGTTGTACTCACTTTTGTGAGATACTATATATATATATATACACACACACACACACACTTTGGAGCTCTTTCTACTCAAATACCTTAAAATATCAAAAACATTTTTAATCAATTTTAAAATTTTGGAGCACTGGGTTGACTTTTTACTGGGTACAATTTGTACAGTAAGGATGGATTGCCCCTGAATGACATGGGTGCAGGTGTGTTGAGGGAGAGGACGGTAGCACACTTATAGAATATTTTAAACTTGGCAAAAGGGGGAGAGGGTCAGTCCAAACATAATAGAACAGACTGAGCAGTATGTGAATATGACACACCTAGAATATATCAATGAAGAGATAACAGAAGAGTACACTTAGGAAATGTCACATTAGAATGTTTGGAGGAAAGAACACCAAGTAGCAGCAGAAAGCACATGAAAATTAAATGTTTGACAGCAAAGGCAAGAAGTATGATGGGTACAATGGGAAAGCTGGAGTTCTTAGTTGGAGAGGACTATGATATTATCAGTATAACTGAAACCTTGTGGGATGATTCATATGACTGGAAAAATTTACTTAAAGGTTTATACTTTATTAAGGAGAGACAGGAGTAATAAAAGAGGTGGAGGAGTTTGCATGTATATTAAACCTGTAATAAGGGATAATATTTATGATGATACAGCTGATAATGTGGAGACCCTGCGGGCTGAAATAAAGAGTGGGGTAAACATACATGCTATATGCCTCCCAACATTAGTGACATGGAGGAAAATCAACTACTACCTGGACATAAAGTGGGCCAATGAAACTAGTAATACAGTTAATTAATACAATTAATAGAGGAGCCAACTAGGAATAAAGCTATATTGGATTTTGTGCTATCAAAAAATACAGCTATAATATCAAACATAAAAGTCAAAGAACATTTGGGTAACAGAGATCAAAACAAGGTAACATTTTGAAATCACTCTCCATAAGCCGTGTTATAAGGGTTCAACTAAAACATTTAATTTTAAGAAAGCAAAATACAATGATTTAAGGAAATTGTTAAATAACATAAATTGGGACAAAGTATTCTCTAATGAAAATACAGAGGATAAATGGATAACATCTAAAACTTTGTTAAATAAATATACATATCAACACATACCACATGTTTATAAAAGTAAAATAAATAAATCCAAGCCAATGTCACTAAATAAAAATGTGTTAAGAAACATAAGGAGAAAACATAGGGCATTTAAGTTCTGTCTTTTTTACATTCCAATGTTCTTCAAATAGTGGAAAATGTTCTTTGTATTTTTAAATATATATTCATATATATATATATATATATATATATATATATATATATATATATATATATATGTTTTAAAGGAAGGAAAAGAAGAAGCGCTGTAAAGTCCCAAGTGATAAATGGAAAAATTCCACTACTAATATATCAATGATATGGTATAGTATGTAGCATATGACTGTATAGCCTATTAAGAATATTTTTGACCCCAATATTGGTTGTAGTAATAGGATCATATAACTAAATCTGATATGGATGAATCATTAATAATTCCTTATATGGCGTATAAAAACCAGTTTAGAATGTTGGACACAGTGATCACTGGCTGTAGTCACAGTTTTTTGAAAACAGTGCTGGTGTGCTGAGTACAGATGGTTAAAAGTCTGAGTTTATTTTGTATGATAAAAGCACAAAAAAATAGAACAAAAAAGAACAACATACAATACACTAAAACCAAAGCTGTTTGACCTGGGTCTTGGCTACTGACTAGAACTAACTCGTAGAAAGTATGTAAAAGTCAGGTCCCAGATCGAGGAAATCTCCAGAAAAATGGAGAGTACGTATTGCAAAGAAAAATATATATAAAAAATGTAATTGTTTTATATAAAAAAATGAGGAAATGGTTCGCTATGACCATAAAAAAGGGGCTATTAAAAAGCAGGTAATACTATAAAATATGTCACAAGGTGTTTAAAGTGTAGAAGTATAATCTAAAAAACAGCGAGGATATAACTGTGTGGAAAAATTTATCTGAAAATCTGCCCAATCGTTGGTGTATAAAAGGGAGGAGCCAAAAAACACGCCGGTGTGAGTCGTTTCGAAGAAACCGGCAGTGGATCCGTTGCGAAAAACTGGAAGTGTCGTCACTCGTATCGCGATATCTTACGTGTTTCGTGGATTCTATGTTGTTCTATTTTTTGTGCTTTTATCATACAAAATAAACTCAGACTTTTAAGCATCTGGGGGTCGATCCGATATAAAGCGTCGCCCGCAAAAGCCGGCGACGCCAATATTTACGCTGATTTGGTATCACATATACGGCGTAACCTAGAAGTTACGCGCGTATATTTCTGCCGTCGCCCGTAGTTTTTTGGGCCATAGGCAGGTATACCAAACCAGCGCAGTTTGGTATCCAATATGCAGCGTAAGGACTTACGTGGCGAAAATGGAGAAAACTTACTCCATTTTCACCTCGCCACAAAAAGCAGCCGTAAGAAGCCTTACGCTGACTATTGGAGCCCAGTAACTCCCTAAACTAACTAGAAAATAAACCTAACACCTAACGCATGCGCAATGTCTATCTCCCTGTCAACCGCGATCTTCTAAAATAAACCTAACACCTAACGCATGCGCAATGTCTATCTACCTGTCAACCGCGATCCCCCCCCCCCCGAAATCCCTAATAAAGTTATTAACCCCTAAACCGCCGCTCCCGGACCCCGCCGCCATCTACATAAACTAACCCCTTACTGTGAGCCCCTAAAACCGCCGCCATCTACCTTATCTATCCCCTAATCTGACCCCTTACACCGCCGCCACCTATATAAAAATTATTAACCCCTAATCTAATCCCCCTATACCGCCGCCAGCTATAATAATATTATTAACCCCTAATGTAAGCCCCTTACACCGCCGCCATCTCTATTAAAATGATTAACCCCTAATTTAATCTACCTACCCCGCCGCCAGCTATATTATCTATATTAACCCTAAGTATATTATAGTTAATATAGGTATTACATTATATATATTAACTATATTAACCCTAATTATATTAGGGTTAATATAGTTAATATAGTTACTATAGTATTTATATTAACTATATTAACTCTATCTAACCCTAACTAAATTTATATTAAATTAATCTAATTCATTTATAAACTAAAATATTCCTATTTAAATCTAAATACTTACCTATAAAATAAACCCTAAGATAGCTACAATATAATTAATAATTACATTGTAGCTATGTTAGGGTTAATATTTATTTTACAGGTAAATTGTTAATTATTTTAACTAGGTATAATAGATATTAAATAGTTATTAACTATTTAATATCTACCTAGTTAAAATAATTACCCAATTACCTGTAAAATAAATCCTAACCTAAGTTATAAATACACCTACACTATCAATAAATTTAATAAACTACAAACATCTATCTAAAAATACAATTAAATTAACTAAACTAAATTACAAAAAAAAACAAACACTAAATTACAAAAAATAAAAAAAAGATTACAAGATTTTTAAGCTAATTACACCTATTCTAAGCCCCCTAATAAAATAATAAACCCCCAAAATAAAAAAATTCCCTGCCCTATTCTAAATTAAACAAATTTCAAAGCTCTTTACCTTACCAGCCCTTAAAAGGGCCTTTTGTGGGGCATGCCCCAAAGAATTCAGCTCTTTTGCATACAACAAATACAATCCCCCCCCCCATTACAACCCACCACCCACATACCCCTATTCTAAAACCACCCAAACCCCCCTTAAAAAAGCCTAACACTACCCCCCTGAAGATCTCCCTACCTTGTCTTCACCACACTGGGCCGAACTCCTGATCCGATCCGGGCGATGTCTTCCTCCAAGCGGCAAAGAAGAATTCTTCCTCCGGCGACGTCTTCCTCCAAGCGGCAAAGAAGAATTCTTCCTCCGGCGACGTCTTCCTCCAAGCGGCAGCAAAGTCTTCATTCTTCCGGCGGCATCTTCAATCTTCTTTCTTCGCTCCGCCGCCGCGGAGCATCCATCCCGGCCGACTGCTGTACTACGAATGAGGTACCTTTAAATGACGTCATCCAAGATGGCGTCCGCCGAATTCCGATTGGCTGATAGGATTCTATCAGCCAATCGGAATTAAGTTAGAAAAATCTGATTGGCTGATTGAATCAGCCAATCAGATTCAAGTTCAATCCGATTGGCTGATCCAATCAGCCAATCAGATTGAGCTCGCATTCTATTGGCTGTTCCGATATTGGCTGCGCCCCTGGACTCAGCACACCAGCGCTGTTTTAAAAAAACTGACTACAACCAGTGATCAGTGTTCAACATTCTAAACTGGTTTTTATACGCCATATAAGGAATTATTAATTATTTATCCATATCACCTTTAGTTATATGATCCTATTACTACAACCAATAGTGGGGTCACAAATATTCTTAATAGAATATACGGTCATATGCTACATACTACACCATATCATTGATATATTAGTAGTGGAATTTTTCCATTTATCACTTGGGACTTTACAACGCTTCTTCTTTTCCTTCCTTTACAACATACCTACCATACTTGATAATAGTTTCAAGTATAATCATTAGAACACAGCAGCTTAAAGGTATCCCATACCTCTTCAGCCAGGAAAATCATTTCCAGGTTTTAGACAGCGCTTGACACATACTCCTTATTTTATATATACTATATATATATCTGTATATGTCTATACCTGTATATATTCATATAGATATATAGACATAGATATATATATTTTTTAAAATTAATCATATACATATATAAATATATATATATATTTAAAATTTGTAATTAACTTTTTCTTCGATATAAAGAACATTGAAATGTTAAATATTAATAACTAGTGGGTTAGCACGCAAGTGACAAGTGTAAGTTTTTTTTTTAAAGTTCTCCATTGAAGTCTATGGGTGAAGTTAACAAGGTTGCAATATCAAAAGTCCTAAAGTTAAAAGTTTACTTCCAGTGGTGTTTACACGTGAGCAAAAGCACTAAATAGCATGCCACTTGAAATCTGGCCCTATATGTTTAAACATTTTTTTTTTTTAAATGTATTCATTTTATTTTCTGTAGCGTAGTGAACCCCTCTCCTCCCTCCATAATCTGTTCTTTTATTCTTATCCCCCACCAGTCCATCTTTTATGTAAATGTAAATTTGGCCACATTCCTCCATCTCTCGAGCTGTAATTTTTTTCTGTAGTGTAGGGAACCCCACCCCTTCCAACCCCCTCCTTGCTGGGCCAATCCACACACCTCCCTCCTTCACTCCCAACACTCCAATTAAGCATCAGTAGTCATTGTTACAGAGAATGACACCAACATTGTCAGTGTTTGTAATGATCAGTGATTTGCTTATATATAGTAAGGGAGGACGATCAGCTCTCCCTTACTAAATGAAGGTAGATGCCTTCTGCCCCTAGGTGCAATCTTAGCTGTAGCTGTCTGAGCTGACAGTGGGGACCACACTATGTGCAACAGCGTTGAACGTTGGTACTACTCAAAAGAGAGTGTGATGTATTATAGCACAAGGGGCTAAATCTGATATTGATTGTAATTTATTCTTTTTTTGGGGTTTATGTAGTTATACCATTTTGACACATTTTGTGTTTAAGCACAGAATGATATAAACAGGCATTTTGGGTTAATATTGTATTAATTATATAAAATAGGGGTTATTGTATTTCTACAATTGCTAGTATACTTTCTTATAAAGAGGAAACAGCTACAATATGTTCTTAACAATTCCCTTAACTCAGGTGCACTGTGTTCTCTAATCAGCACAAAAAGAACTGGACACATCTCTTACATTGCTGTGGAACTCATTATGTAGCAAAGATCAAACTTTTCTTTGTCAGATGGCTAGGATCTTATAATTCGTTATACCTTCTTTATATTCTTAACTTTAAGATCCAAACTCCCCTTGTTTTTTTGTTTTTTTAGTTCTATATAATTTAAAAAGTGTGCATTTTAAACCAAATTGTGAGACTGTTTTATTTCTTGTATGCCATTTGAAAGCCACTATGAATTTTAACATATTGTATTTGATTGTTACAATTTTTAAGGCTGAATATGCCATCACTGTATTTATTTTAGCAATCAAAATATTAGGTTGGATTTCAGATTATGGAACTTTAGGCACTTTACTCTAAATACACAATAAAAAACAAAATGTTTGCTTACCTGATCAATTTCTTTCTTTCTGGATATGGAGAGTCCACGACTTCATCAATTACTAGTGGGAATATCCCCCCTGGCCAGCAGGAGGAGGCAAAGAGCACCACAGTAAAGCTGTTAAGTGTCACTTCCCTACCCATAATCCCCAGTCATTCGACCGAAGGGAAATAGAAAAAGGAATAACACAAAGGTGTAGAGGTGTCTGAGGTTTAGTCAAAAATAACTGTCTTAAATTAAGGGTGGGGTCGTGGACTCTCCATATCCGGAAAGAAAGAAATGTATCAGGTAAGCATACATATTTTTTTCTTTTCTAAGATATGGAGAGTCCACAACGTCATCAATTACTAGTGAGAACCAATATCCGAGCTAGAGGACACAGATGACAAGGGAGGGAGAGCAAGAAAGGCAAACCTATCCAGAAGGCACCACCGCTTGAAGAACCTTTTTCCCAAAAGAAGCCTCAGCCAAGGCAAAAGTATCAAATTTGGAAAATTTGGAAAAAGTATGCAGAGAGGACCAAGTTGCAGCCTTGCAAATCTGTTCCACAGAAGTTTCATTTTTGAAAGCCCAAGAAGAGGAAACAGCCCTAGTGGAATGAGCAGTAATTCTCTCAGGAGGCTGCTTTCCAGCAGTCTTATAAGCAAAACTAATCATACTTCTCAACCAGAGGGAAAGAGAAGTAGAAGTAAACTACTGACCCTTACGCTTTCCTGAGAAACAAACAAACAGGGCAGAAGACTGGCGAAAATCCTTAGTCGCCTGTAGGTAGAATTTTAGAGCATGCACAACGTCCAAGTTGTGCAGCAAATGATCCTTATGAGAAGAAGGATTGGGACAGAGAGAAGGAACAACAATTTTCTGATTAATATTTCTATCCGAAACCACTTTAGGAAGAAAACCACACTTAGTAAAAAGAACCGCCTTATTAGCATAAAAAATAAGGTAAGGCAAAACACACTCCAAAGCCATGATAGCAACAAGAAACAAAACCTTCCAGTAAACAACTTAATGTCTATGGAATGCAGTGTCTCAAACGGAGCCTGTTGCAAAACTTTAAGAACCAGATTAAGGCTCCAAGGAGGAGCCAAAGATTTAAACACAGGCCTGATTCTGACCAGGGCCTGACAAAAAGATTGCACGTCTGGTACATCCGCCAGACGCTTGTGTAACAGAATAGATAATGCAGAAATCTGACCCTTCAGAGAACTGACTGATAATCCTTTCTCCAAACATTCCTGTAGAAAGGACAAAATCCTAGGAATCCTAACCCTACTGCAGGAGTAGCCCTTGGATTCACACCAATAAAGGTATTTATGCAATACCTTATGGTAAATCTTTTTAGTAACAGGCTTGCGAGCCTAGATCATGGTCTCAATGACTGACTCAGAAACACCACGCTTAGACAGAACTAAGCGTTCAATCTCCAAGAAGTCAGTTTCAGAGAAACGTGATTTGGATGGAGGAATGGACCCTGAGTTAAAAGGTCCTTCCTCAGAGGCACCCTCCAAGGTGGAAGAGATGACATCTTCACTAGGTCTGCATACCAGATCCTGCAAGGCCATGCAGGAGCTATCAGAATTACCAATGCTCTCTCCTGTTTGATACGAGCAATGACTCTTGGAAGGAGAGCAAACGGAGGAAATAGGTATGCTAGACTGAAATCCCAAGGAACCGCCAGAGCATCTGTCAGGGCAGCATGCGGATCTCTTGACCTTGAACCGTACCTTGGAAGCTTGGCGTTCTGCCGAGACTCCATTAGATCCAACTTCGGCACCCCCCATTTGAGGGTTAAACTATAGAACACCTCCGGATGGAGAGCCCACTCCGCAGGATGAAATATCTGCCTGCCCAGGAAATCCGCTTCCTAGTTGTGCACTACTGGAATGTGGATGGCAGAAAGACACCAATGGTGAGCTTCTGCCAACCTCCTTCATGGCTAAGTAACTCCGAGTTCCTCGCTGGTGGTTGATGTAAGCCACCGAGGTGATGTTGTCCGACTGGAACCTGATAAACTGAGCAAAGGACAACTGAGGCCAAGCCATCATAGCATTGTAAATTGCTCTCAACTCCAAGATGTTTATGGGGACACGCCTTTAATGAGTCCCAGACTGCTCCCCAGCCCAGCAGGCTGGCATCTGTGGTCACAATCTGTGGTCCCTAAGAAAACTACCCTTGTAGCTGGAACAAGGGAACTCTTTTCCAGATTCACTTTCCATCCGTGGGAACGTAGAAAAGACAACAAGATCTCTGTATGAGAGTTTGCTTGTTAAAAAGATGGCACCTGAACCAATATGTCGTCCAGGTAGGGCGCCACTGCAATTCCCTGAGACCTGAAAACTGCCAAGAGAGCCCCCAGAACCTTTGAGAAAATTCTGGGAGCTGTGGCCAGGCCAAATGGAAGAGCCACAAACTGAAAGTGTTTGTCCAGAAAGGCGAATCTCAGGAACTTGGGATGATCCCTGTGGATGGGAACATGAAGACACACATCCTTTAGGTCTATGGTTATCATGAACTAACTCTCTTGGACCAAAGGAAGAATGGAACGAAAGGTTTCCATTTTGAAGGACAGTACCCTGAGAAATTTGTTTATACACTTTAGGTCTATAATAGGTCAAAAAGTTACTTCTTTTTTGGGAACCACTAACAAATTTGAATAAAATCCTAGGCCCTGTTCCCTTACTGGAACTGGAACTATTATTCCCAGTGAGGAAAGGTCCTGAACACATTTCAAGAATGCCTCTCTCTTTATCTGGTCTGCAGATAATGTTGAGAGGTGGAATCTGCCCCTGGGAGGGAACTATTTGAATTCTATCTTGTAACCCTGAGATACTATGTCCACAGTCCAGGGATATAATAATTTTAATAGTAGATTTAAATAATTTGAGTAGGGTTAGGTTTTTAAATATGTAATATAGTTAATTTAATTGTTAGTTTAATGTAATTTTAGTATAATAGTTAGGGTAAGTTAATTAATAGTTTAATATAGTTTAATATAATTGTAGGATAATAGTTAGGGTAGGTTAATTAATAGTTTAATATAGTTTATTTTAATTCTAAAGGTAAGTTTAAATGTATTATAAGATAGGGATGAGTTAATATTTAATGTAAAGTTAGCGGGTTGTTAGGTTTAGGGGTTAATAGCTTAATTTAGTTTATGGCGATGTGGAGGGCTGGCGGTTTAGGGGTTAATAGGTTTAGTAAGTGTTAGTGATATGGGAGGCCAGGGGTTTAGGGGTTAATACATTTATTTAGTTGCGGAGGGGTCCGGGAGCGGCTGGATAGGGGTTAATAACATTATGTAGGTGGCGGCGATGTTGAGCGGAAGATTAGGGGTGTTTAGACTCAGGGTTTATGTTAGGGTGTTAAGTGTAAACGTAACTTTTATTCTAGCATAGAAATCAATGAGATATCTAGCAGCATCGAACATGAGCTTTCGCTGCTTTCAGACTCCCATTGATTCCTATGGCATCCGCGATCTCCAGGGTGGCGGATTGAAAACCAGGTACGCTAGGCCGGAATAGTGGCGAGCGTACCTGTTACTTTGATAAATGGGTCGAATTAAGCTAGCCACAATTACGCTGTGGAATTCCAGCGTATTTGCGGTTGATGGCTTGATAAATATCCCTCTATGTTACCTAAAGGCTAAAAAGAAAATCTCTTTCAAAACAATATTGTTGGTTCTAAATAATAATTTATTAGCTACATAATTAAAGATAATCTGAAGTTTTAAGTAAATTATATTCGGCTAGATTACGAGTTTTGCGTTATGAGGGGTGCGGTGCTAACTTGTAAGTTATTGTCACCGCTAACTTCCCTGCAGCACTGGTAATACAGGTTTACAAAAAGCCGGCGTTAACAGGCAAAAAGAGAGCGTAGAGCAAAGTTGAGCTCCATACCACACTCCAATACCAGCGCTGCTGAAAGCTGCGGTGAGCTGGTATTACGTGCTCGTGCACAATTTTCCCATAGACATCAATGTGGAGAGCCGGCTGAAAAAAAGCCTTACACCTGCAAAAAAGCAGCGTAAAGCTCCATTACGCAGCCCCATTGATTCCTATGGGGAAAAAAATGTATTTTTACACCTAACACCCTAACATGAACCCCGAGTCCAAACACCCCTAATCTTACACTTATTAACCCCTAATCTGCCACCCCCGACATCGCCGACATCTACATTATATTTATTAACCACTAATCTGCCACCCCCGACATCGCCAACACCTACATTTTAACCCCTGATCTGCTGCCCCCAACATCGCTGACACCTAAATTGAATTTATTAATCCCTAATCTCCCGCCCCCAATGTCGCCAAAACCTACCTACAATTTTTAACCCCTAATCTGCAGCCCCCATCGTTGCCGCCACTATAATAAACATATTAACCCCTAAACCACCGTACTCCCGAATCGCAAACACTAGTTAAATATTATTAACCCCTAATCTGCTGTCCCTAACATCGCCGCCACCTACCTACATTTATTAACCCCTAATCTGCTGCCCCCAACGTCGCCGCCACTGTACTAAATTTATTAACCCCTAAACCTAACCCTAAATCTAACTCTAACCCTATCACCCACTAACTTTAATGTAATTAAAATAAATCTTAATAAAACCTACTATTAATAACTAAATAATTCCTATTTACCTGTAAAATAAACCCTAAGCTAGCTACAATATAACTTATAGTTACATTGTATCTATCTTAGGTTTTATTTTTATTTCACAGGCAAGTTTGTATTTATTTTAGCTAGGTAGACTAGTTAGTAAATAGTTATTAACTATTTACTAGCTACCTAGTTAAAATAAATACAAATTTACCTGTAAAATAAAACCTAACCTGTCTTACACTAACAGCTAACCTTACACTACAATTAAATTAATTACCTAAATTAAATACAATTACCTAAATTACAAAAAAAAAAACCCCACTAAATTACACAAAATAAAAAAAGAAATTATCAGATATTTAAACTAATTACACCTAATCTAATAGCCCTATCAAAATAAAAAAGCCCCCCAAAATAAAAAAAAAACCCTAGCCTAAACTAAACTACCAATAGCCCTTTTGCGGGGCATTGCCCCAAAGAAATGAGCTCTTTTACCTGTAAAAAAAAAATACAAACAACCCCCCAAAGTAAAACCCACCACCCACACAACCAACCCCCCAAATAAAATCCTAACTAAAAAACCTAAGCTCCCCATTGTCCTGAAAAGGGCATTTGGATGGGCATTGCCATTCAAAGGGCATTTAGCTCTTTTTCAAGTGCCCAAACCCCTAATCTAAAAATAAAACCCACCCAATAAACCCTTAAAAAAGCCTAACACTAACCCCCGAAGCTCCACTTACAGTTTTTGAAGACCCGACATCCATCCTCAATGAAGCGGCAGAAGTCCTCATCGAAGCCAGCAGAAGTCTTCATCCAAGTGGCCAAAGTCTTCATCCAAGCCCGCAGAAGTCTTCATCCAGACGGCATCTTCTATCTTCATCCATCCGGCACGGAGCGGCTCCATCTTCAAGACATCCGGCGCGGAGCATACTCTTCAATCAAAGTCTTCTTCAGCCAATCGGAATTAAGGTAGAAAAAATCCTATTGGCTGATGCAATAGCCTCAATCCTATTGGCTAATCCAATCAGCCAATAGGATTGAGCTTGCATTCTATTAAATATAATTTTTTAGCTAGACCGCATCCATTCATCCAGTTTAGGGACATATTCACCCTTAGCTACCTCGGCCTTTGTTTTAGGTGCTTTGCACACTTCACTACTATATCTATTCTTTTCGGCCAGCTAGGAGGCCTTTGTACAAAGCTAGAGGTTACATCCTGGGCGGTTGGTCTTATTCCTATTAACTGGTGGGTTTTACTGTTGGGGGGTTGTTTGTATTTTTTTTTACAGGTAAAAGAGCTGATTTCTTTGGGGCAATGCCCCACAAAAGGCCCTTTTAAGGGCTATTGATAGTTTAGTTTAGGCTAGTTTTTTTTTTATTTTGGGGGGGCTTTTTTATTTTGATAGGGCTATTAGATTAGGTGTAATTAGTTTAAATATCTAACAATTTCTTTTTTTAATTTGTGTAATTTAGTGTTTTTTTTGGTAATTTAGGTAATTGTATTTAATTTAGGTAATTGATTTAATTGTAGTGTAAGGTTAGGTGTTAGTGTAAGACAGGTTAGGTTTTATTTTACAGGTACATTTGTATTTATTTTAGCTAGGTAGTTGGTAAATAGTTAATAACTATTTAAGTAACTATTCTACCTAGTTAAAATATATACAAACTTGCCTGTAAAATAAAAATAAACCCTAAGCTAGCTACAATGTAACTATTAGTTATATTGTAGCTAGCTTAGGTTTTATTTTACAGGTAAGTATTTAGTTTTAAATAGGAATTATTTAGGTAATGATAGTAGGTTTTATTTTAGATTTATTTTAATTATATTTAAGTTAGGGGGTGTTAGGGTTATGGTTAGACTTTATGGTTTAGGGGTTAATACATTTAGTACAGTGGCGGCGACGTTGTGTGCGGCAGATTAGGGGTTAATAAATGTAGGTAGGTGACAGCGATGTTAGGGACGGAAGATTAGGGGTTAATAATATTTAACTAGTGTTTGTGATGCGGGAGTGCGGCGGTTTAGGGGTTAATATGTTTATTATAGTGGCGGCAATGTCCGTAGCGGCAGATTAGGTTTTAATAATTTTGTTTTATTATTTGCGATGCGGGAGGGCCTCGGTTTAGGTGTTAATAGGTAGTTTATGGATGCTAGTGTACTTTTTAGCACTTTAGTTATGAGTTTTATGTTACAGCTTTGTAGCGCAAAACTCATAACTACTGACTTTCAGTTTACGGTATTGATCTTGTCGGTGTAGGATGTATCGCTCACTTTTTGGCCTCCCAGGCAAACTCGTAATACTGGTGCAAAGGAAGTCCCATTGAAAAAGGACTTTTTGAAAGCTGCGGTAATTACGTTGCTTTAAGGCCAAAAAAGTGTGCGGTGCCCCTAAACCTGCAAGACTTGTAATACCAGCGGTAGTGAAAAAGAGCCTTAACGCTGCTTCTTCAGTCATACCACAAAACTCGTAATCTAGCCGATTATTTGTACTACCTTCAATCTATTATATACTCATGGTTGAGTGAAATACGTTTTCCAATCAATCTTGATACTTGCATGGAATGGTGCTGAATCCATTAACAATAAGAAATTAAAAATTGTGTAATATAAATATAGAAAAAAAAGATTATTTTTTTAGGGTTAGCTTAGGTTTAAATTTTATTTTTTCAGGTAAGGTTTTCTTTTTTAAGGTTGTTTGGATAGTTAATTTATGGGTATTGTAATTGGGGTTAAGTTAGGGGGTGTTAGGTAAGGGAGTTTAGTTATTATGCTTGCCTTTTGAAAATGTTGACTTTGAAGTGTGTACCTGAGAGGTTTAACAAATATGTTTGCTAAATTAAGTCTGTTTTTTTGTAGGCATTTTTTACCATTGATAATTATTGACAATTTTTTCTTTTCACTTTTTCAAAAGGTACACAGTAGAGATGTGCATTTGTTTTGTTAGGAATGCAATCTCATTTTCACATAATGAATATCAAAATGAAAGTACCAACAAAATTTAAATAAAGCAAAAAAAAATACTGAAAAAATTAACATGTCGGATACCAGAGTGTGCATTAAGGCAGAAGGTGTTTTAACGCAGCTCCTGGGAAACACCACGCTACACCTCCTATTGCGTGGCCCAGGGCTCCGAGAAGAAGAATCGTGGTTAGGGATGCTCTCCAGCATTCTAGAGGTAAGTATAATGCTACAGGTGAACTTTATCACCTGTAGCAAAGGAACATATACATTCATTTAACACAAACAAATGTAAATGTTCCATGAATAGTGCAGCAGACGAATATTCGGGGAAACTGATTTCTCAAAATATTCATTCTAAAACATACAGACAAACCAATTTGTTTGGTGCTGCATAAGTCTAGTACATTGTTACAGGTTTTCTTTCATTTAAAGGAGTTCTACGTTTTATCCAATTGAAATAAGAAATACATACAAAAAAATGCTGTAAAACAAACCTTGTATAATTCAACAAACCATTAAAATGCTTTGCAAAGAAGATTAAATCAACAAGCACTGCATCTTCAAAATTACAATGAACTAAGCTATAAACATACACATAAACAGAATCATTAAGGAAAAATACCAAGCCTCATGAATTTCAAATTTCAAAAAAGCCAATGTGTAAAGGACTGTTCAAAAAATCTTATTGAAAGAATTGCCAAACAAAAACTTAATAATATTGCATGAAAAGCATGTTCAGGTTTTTTTTTTAAAAAAAGCAAAGAAACAGCAGTTTGTAGAAGGGATATTAAACATACAATGTAACCAATCTCCGATCAATTCACTTGTAAATTACATGTAAATTAATGAAAATATAGCACAGTACAATATTTCAATATACATTCATTATATTATTTCATTTTTTACTTTGGCTGTAAAAATATTGAAGATGTTGCTTCTTCTGGACTGCCTGGAGAAACCAAAGCTCAGACTCTGTACTTAAAGGGACATCCAAATAATTTTTTATTTATGCATTAAAATTACTTGCTATGTTGCAAAAGATCTGAACGCAATATAAAAGGCTTACAAATATTTAAAACTGTCATTTTGTTCGAAAAATACTCATTATTTTAAAGGCCCTGGACACAGCCCTTAAAAACTTCTTGAATGTTATCTTACTTCCTTTGCTGTGACCAATTAGAGATAGATAAACAAGCTTTTGCACATATCAGCCTATCACCATGAAGCTTGTAGGAGTGTCATGGCTCTGCATTCCACAGAGTGACTATTATTCCATGTGACCTCTCACTCTGAGTGACTTTCTATGGATGTATCTTATGATTGGATTATTCTATTTGTATGTTTGTGTTTATTTTGTTCAAATCTTAAAGTAATAGTAACTTTTCCCAATCTTCAACAATTATCCAAAATCTATGCAATAATTTAAAGGGACATTAATTCATAATTTTGAAGC
This sequence comes from Bombina bombina, assembly GCF_027579735.1. NCBI lineage: Eukaryota > Metazoa > Chordata > Amphibia > Anura > Bombinatoridae > Bombina > Bombina bombina. The sequence continues at coordinate 983,904,329 of NC_069500.1, read as the reverse complement.
GAATATACACTATAACCTAATTTTATTTCTTTCACCGTTCTATTACAATAGCCCCTCCAGCCACCCAAAAGTATTTTTATTTTAATGGGGTGATTTTTTCATCCCTTATCCAATAGCGGGGCTAACTATATGGCACTCTATGGCAAATAAATTATAATTAAAAAGTAAATGATGAGTGTACATTGTAAAGTCTTTAAATTATGCTTTAATTAAGCTTAAAATCATTTGATCCAGCATCAAACTACACAGTGATTGCTTGGAGTAGGGTACAATCTCAATGCAATTAGTCCTAATTGGTCACATTTGCAGGAAATAAGAAACATAGCTGGATAAAGCAATTAGCAGCATTTCACAGGATACATACGTTACAGAACATAGCTTTTTAGTCTCTCTAGGGAGCATCAGACAAGCTAAATCTATGGTGTGCCAAGAAAGTCCTAGGACTTCAGATTAAAAAATCAAAAGCAAAGTATTTTATAAATATATAATGTAATGTTGAATAAAAAATTTAAATACACAAAATAAAAACTATGTGGCACAAATAAATCTGTTAAATAAATTGTGCAAAAAACACCCAAATAGTGATACAATTGGTCTCAATGAATCCTCAAAAAGAGAACAAATACATAGCGTAACTCTGTGTATAGATGTAAGTTGGAAGAAGGAGGCGTCACCAGGAGGGGCGTGAGAACAGCATTTGAAGTGATGCATTCACTTTATAAAAGGTCTATAAGACTTATCACAGCTGATTCGAACAGTGTGTTTCTTATGTAAAAGGACTGATTACTATTGTTTGCTGCCGGATTCTTGTAACATCCTGAGTGACATTTCCAAGCCTTGTTTTTATTGTAATTGTTATGCTTTGCTGCATTATTAAAAGTTCAAAAGAAGAAAGGATCTAATATCCAGTTGATTGATGTTTATAAAGCACTTTTCTTAGAGATATTTGTAGCTCCATCAAGTGTGAGTACGAAGAGAAAAAGAGTGTGGGGTAGTTACACTACTTATGTGTTCTCCTCTTTTTGAGGATTATTAACTAAAAATTAATTTACACCATCTGGAATTTTTGATCAATAAAGGACATTTTAGTTCAGATAAAGAATTGATTATTGTATCACTATTTGGGCGTTTTTGCACAATTTTAAATTTATAGTGTAATGTTTGATTTTAGTAATTGATACATTTATGTGATATTACATTTTGAAGTCTTATTCACCCAGCATTCTAGTTTTTTCATGTGCTGTGGTTCTTGTGGTTATCTGCTTGTACTGCCGGATTCCTCCAGTTTCATTAGACCCTAAAAATCCTTCCCAAATCCTCTTTTCTAATGTTTTTATTTTTATTTCATGTCTCCTCAAATAAATTATTTTATGACATTCAAATGCTTTTACAATTATCTCATATCTTTTTGTTCTTTTTAGTTAATGGATTTGGAAAGTCTCAGGACCATCAGTATATTTTAGCTCTGAATTCAAACCTTTCATTAAACATATTGATTGTGTCACCCATAATTAGTGGTATATTTCAATTTTGTGCTGCCCTAGGCAAAGGGAACCCTTGGGAGTGTTGTAGAAGCACACTTTTTACACAATAGCAAATGATTTTTATAGCAAAAGCAAGCACAGTAAATAAACATTTTATATTACACTTTCAAAGTGTTTAATGCCCCTTTACAGAGACATATTACTAATTTAATATCATGTATATGACAAAGCAGCAGTTAAACAGACATACACACACATATATATATATATCTTTAAAAAATGGTTATTTAAAAGCTGTTTGAATTTATGGTGAAAGTAACCAGAACTGAATGATTGTGTACAATCTATTTGATACACTTTTAAACATTCTTTTTAGATGAAAGAGGAAAAATTGTTGCGTGTCATGTCCCTTTAAGACAACAATATAGTTTTTTTTATTCTGCTCTGTTAAATATAAGGGTACACTGATAAGAAATGAAAGCATCTGTTAGATATGTGAATACTATCATGGCTACTTGAGATGAGATATGTATTAACCACACTGTTCGTGCACCTGGGTACCTCACATACATAGAAAGCTTGTCTATTTCTACAAGGTCTCTAACACCACATTGATCTGCTAATTAAAATCTCTTTCAGTATTTTAATTAATCGTTCTATGTAACGAACATACTAATTATATGTATTCTACAAGTGTTGTCAGTGAAACTGGGTGTTTTGTATTCATTTTGCAAAATATATACAAAAAAAGTAAACTAAATACCAAATTCTTCCTATACATATTCCTTAAAGCGACAGTCAACACCAGAATTTTTGTTGTTTAAAAAGATAGATAATCCTTTTATTACCCATTCCCCAGTTTTGCATAACCAACACAGTTATATTAATAAACTTTTTACCTCTGTGATTACCTTGTATCAAAGCGTCTGCAAACTGCCCTCTTATTTCAGTTCTTTTGGAAAATCAGTGCTTACTCCTAGGTAACTTCAGGTGCGTGAGCTCAATGTTATCTATATGACACACATGAACTAACACCCTCTAGTGATGAAAAACTGTACAAATGCATTCACATAAGAGGCGGCCTTCAAGGTCTAAGAAATTAGCATATGAGCCTACCTAAGTTTAGTACCTAAGTTTAGCTTTCAACTAAGAAACCAAAGAGAACAAAGCAAAAATGGTGATAAAAGTAAATTAGAAAGTGGTTTAAAATTACATGCCTTTTTTGAATCATGAAAGTTTATTTTGGACTTGACTGTCACTTTAAGGTGAAAGTCAACTTTTCCCTTTATCTAAACAGATCCAGAATATTAGTGATATTTTTGATGGAGTTTAGATGGAGTGGAGATGCGCTATAACCAGGTATAGGCAAGGTGTCCATACACGGACACTGGTGTCCGTGACTAGCCCTTGCAGTGTACGCCACAACCTTAGTATATCTTTTCTTTCTGATTAAATAATAGGAATTAAAAAAAATATGTAGTGTGAATAATGTTAGTGGCTTGTCAAGAGACTGCTAGCAATATTTGGTGATAAGTTATGGAATAAATAAAGCCTGCGTGAAATACTGGATGTGTATCTGCATCAGTTTAAAAACACACAGCTATATACAAAGACACAGTAGTGACACTGGCACATGGGTATAGCCAGACAAGGGCTGGTTATAGGGGCAGTGGTATCTGCATCAGTGTAATAACACCCAGTGCTTTATAATGACACAGTAGTGACACTGGCACATGGGTATAGCCAGAGGAGGGCTGGCTATAGGATCAGTGGTATCTGCATCAGTATAATAACACCCAGTACTATATAATGACAGATTAGTGACACTGGCACATGGGTATAGCCAGAGGAGGGCTGGTTATAGGTTCAGTGGTATCTGCATCAGTATAATAACACCAATCACTATACAAAGACACAGTAGTGACACTGGCACATGGGTATAGCCAGAGGAGGGCTGGTTAAAGAATCAGTGGTATCTGCATCAGTATAATAACACCCAGCGCTATATAATGACACAATAGTGACACTGGCACATGGGTATAGCCAGAGGAGTGCTGGTTATAGAATCAGTGGTATCTGCATCAGTATAATAACATCTAGCACTATATAATGACACAGTAGTGACACTGGCACATGGGTATAGCCAGAGGAAGGCTGATTATATGATCAGTGGTATCTGCATCTGTATAATAACACTCAGCACTATACAAAGACACAGTAGTGACACTGGCATATGGGTATAGCCAGAGGAGGGCTGGTTATAGGATCAGTGGTATCTGCATCAGTATAATAACACCCAGCACTATATAATGACAGATTAGTGACACTGGCACATGGGTATAGCCAGAGGAGTGCTGGTTATAGCATCAGTGGTATCTGCATCAGTATAATAACACCCAGCACTATATAATGACACAGTAGTGACACTGGCACATGGGTATAGCCAGAGGAGGGCTGGTTACAGGATCAGTGGTATCTGCATCAGTATAATAACACTCAGTGCTATATAATGACACAATAGTGACACTGGCACATGGGTATAGCCAGAGGAGTATGTAGTGAATGTAGTCCAGCGCTAGATTATCACGGGTAGAGTATTTAGTTAAATTCTATAATTTGAATATATTGTATTTTGTGATTGGATAAATGTTTAGTGTATGTACTGCAATGTTGTTATTATATATTTATTGTAGGTAATCCTAAGTATTTATCAACATTCAGTTAATAAAAAGATGTAAACAGGTATATACAACTGATATATATAAACTTGTTGTCTAATGTGAGCTTCTTATCTATATATAAAAACTAATAAAACATTTGTATAATTAGACAGAAATTTAATAACTTGTTAAAAGCATACATAAAATAAAAAGGGACGTCTCCCTTATAACATCGATTTCATCAGAGAAAACAATTGAATAACTGTAGTATATATTTCCGCTATTTGATAATCAGGTACCTGTTATATAGTGTAACAAATGATAATGTCCAGAAATTGGATTAAAAAAACTTAAAGATCCAAACAAGATGACCTCCCCGCTATTGTGGCGGGTGTGTGTTACCGGTCCGTTAGTGAGAGACTGGTATTTAAAAATATGTCATGTGACTTTTCCTACATCACACTTGTGATCGTAACTGTTTCAATATAGTTGTAATGTAACCAGTGATCCTTGATATTCTGTCAAGTGCTTATTATGTTGCAAATTTTTTGCATAATTAGGGAGTCTTAGGGGAGATTGCAACTTACGCTGGTCTCTTGGCACACCTGATTTCTCTTTTAGTGTGGTCTTTGCGGTCACATTCAGTGACTTGGATGTTAAACTTTGCGGTCACGTGCAGTGACTATAATGCAATCCTCGCAGTATGGACTTGCTTGCCAGAGGAGTGCTGGTTATAGTGCTGGTTATAGGATCAGTGGTATCTGCATCAGTATAATAACACCCAGCACTATATAATGACACAGTAGTGACACTGGCACATGGGTATAGCCAGAGGAGGGCTGGTTATAGAATCAGTGGTATCTGCATCAGTATAATAACACCCAGCACTATATAATGACACAGTAGTGACACTGGCTCATGGGTATAGCCAGAGGAGGGCTGGTTATAGAATCAGTGGTATCTGCATCAGTATAATAACACCCAGTACTATATAATGACACAGTAGTGACACTGGCTCATGGGTATAGCCAGAGGAGGGCTGGTTATATGATCAGTGGTATCTGCATCTGTATAATAACACTCAGCACTATACAAAGACACAGTAGTGACACTGACACATGGGTATAGCCAGTGGAGGGCTGGTTATATGATCAGTGATATCTGCATCAGTATAATAACACCCAGCACTATATAATGACACAGTAGTGACAGTGGCACATGGGTATAGCAAGACAAGGGCTGGTTATAGGATCAGTGGTATCTGCATCAGTACAATAACACAAAGCACCATACAAAGACACAGTAGTGACACTGGCTCATGGGTATAGCCAGAGGTAGGCTGGTTATAGGATCAGTGGTATCTGCATCAGTATACAAACACCCAGCACTATATAATGACACAGTAGTGACAGTGGCACATGGGTATAGCCAGAGGAGGGCTGGTTATAAGATCAGTGGTATCTGCATCAGTATAATAACACCCAGCACTATATAATGACACAGTAGTGACAGTGGCATATGGGTATAGCCAGAGGAGGGCTGGTTATAAGATCAGTGGTATTTGCATCAGTATAATAACACCCAGCACTATATAATGACACAGTAGTGACAGTGGCATATGGGTATAGCCAGAGGAGGGCTGGTTATATGATCAGTGATATCTGCATCAGTATAATAACACCAAGCACTATAAAATAATGTTTTTAATTTCAAATGTACCTTGGTGTCCTTCACTAAGGTTTGTAAAATGTCCACCACAGCCTTTGTCTGTGCCTATCCCAGGCTATAACTTACTTTTTATTGTAGACATTAAATATTAAATTCAAATACCCCGTGCTCTTGCTGCCCACTTCAAAATGATTATGTTTGTTGACCTAACGGTTTGAAATATTCTCCAAACCACACTCTAGCTACAACAAAAGTGCAGTATAAATAGATATGAGAATATTTCAAACCGATAGCTCACGAAAAATATTACTTTTGAAGTGGGCGGCCAGAGTGTGGGGAATTACATTAAAAAGTAAGTTAAAGCGCATCTTTATTACAACTGATTAATTAAACAACATCTGTAATGTTGCTATCCCAGAGTGAAATGTGCTATAAATTACAGATCTGTTCCTCCCTCTTTAATTTATATATATAAATTAAAAGATGGCCGAACAAAAGAGAACTCTGTAAATTTTATAACTACATACAATGAGGGATCAAACGACATTAGGTTGATTCTGAAGAAACATTCACCTAGATTACAAGTTGTGCGTTCGTGTTTTAACGCTGAAAAAATGGTAATTTCAGCTTTAAAACAGCACTGCAACCATTACAGGTCTTGTCGGTATAGCTGTACCGCAAGCCTTTTAGCCTGTACCGCAACGTCAGTACCGCACTCGTAAAAATTATGTTTTTGCATGGGATTTCCATAGCGCTGCCATTATGAGTTTTGCAGTGAGGCTAAAAAGTGAGCGTTGCACTCTAAAACGACAAGATCCGTAACGCCATCTAAAGTCAGTAGTTATGAGTTTTACGCTAAAGAGCTGTAACATAAAACTCATAACTTAAGTGTTAAAAAGTACACTAACACCCATAAACTACCTATTAACCCCTAAACTGAGGCCCTCATGCATCGCAAACACTATATTAAATTTATTAACCCCTAATCTGCCACTCCAGATATCGCTGCCAGTTTTAAAAAAATATTAACCCCTATTTCGCCTCTCCCTGACATTGTCACCACTATAATAAAGTTATTAACCCCTAATAAAGTTATTAACCCCTAAACCGCCGCCCTCACACATAGCAAACCAGGCGGCGACCATATGAAGAGGATGCTCCGCACCGGATGTCTTCAGGATGGACCTGCTCCGCGCCACTGGGATCAAGATAGAAAATGCCGCCTGGATGAAGATTGAAGAGGCCACCTGGATGAAGACTTTTCACCGCCTGGATGAGGACTTCTCCGCCGGGATGAAGATCGTTCAAGTGGGACTTCAAAAACTGTAAGTGGATCGTCGGGGGTTAGTGTTATGTTTTTTTTAAAGATTTTTTGGGTGTTTTTTTATTTAGATTAGAGTTTGGTCATGTAAAAGAGCTAAATGCCCTTTTAAGGGCAATGCCCATAAAAATTCCCTTTTCAGGGCAATGGGTAGCTTAGGTTTTTTTAGATAGTTTTTTTATTTTGTGGGTTTAGGGGGGTGGGTGTTTTGTAATGTTAGTGGGTATTTGTATTTTTTTTTCACAAAAAGAGCTGATATCTTTAGGGCAATGCCCTACAAAAGGCCCTTTTAAGGGCCATTGGTAGTTTATTCTAGATTAGGTTTTTTATTTTGGGGTGCTTTTTTAATGGGTATAAGAATGGTAATAATTTGTATTATTTTTGATAATTTGTTTTTTATTTTGTGTAATGTTTTTTTATTAGGGGGTGTTTGTATTTTTTTTGTAGCAAAAGAGCTGTTTAACTTAGGGCAATGCCCTACAAAGGCCCCCAAAATGCCTACCAAACTCGAGACTCTTTTAAACAATTATCCCAGATCAGTGTTGAGGCCCAGATCCTGTTGTATCTCCCCTTTGAATACCAGAGGATCAAGAGCTTTTTAAGCAGTTGGGGTTTTAAACCTAACCTTGCCAGACCATTAACTCTCTGGGAGTCCATTTGGGCAAGGGGAGATAGGTTATGTAGACCCCTTTCTGTCCATTATATGCTACTAGGTGGGTCTCAGTGCCCGGAAACCCCTAACCATCTGTCCCGATGGGATACGCTGACGGGGAGGCACACTACCCCTGAGGAGTGGGAACGAGCTTTCTCTCTGACCCAGAAAGCTATACATTGCACAACGTTGTACGAAACCTATTTCAAACTTTTAACTCACTGGTACTATGTACCCACTAGGTTAGCGAAAATATTCCCGACAGTGTCCCCCAAATGCTGGCGGAATTGTGGCCACAGGGGTAATGCTCTACACATATGGTGGGAGTGTCCCGCGATTCAGCCTCTTTGGCTAAAGTGTTTCTCGGTGCTACAGGGTATCGGAATTAGGCTCCCTAGACTGTCTGATTCAGCCCTTCTTCACCTAAACCTACATTCCATACCTAAAAATCATGCGTATATCTGCATATACCTATTCATGACTATAAAATACTCTATTGCATGCTCCTGGAAAAAGGAACGAGCTCCAAGCTGGGCGATGATCTGCAATATTATGGCATAAACCTACACAATGGAAAAAGATATCTTTTACAAACTAAATAAATCTGACCTATTTGAATTGATCTGGTCTGACTGGAAGGAGTCTCAAAGCACAGACTGGAAACCCAACGCAACTGCCCAAGACACATAGCTCCTTGACTATATCCTCCTATGTCAGTCACCTATTTAGTATGAATACGACCTAAATCGGATGGCCCTCACTCCCCTTTATATATTCTTTCCTCTACCACTTCCCCCTCCCTACCAAACCACTCATTCCCTACCCCCCTTCCTCTCTTTCGGAGAGGCTCTGTACTTTCTGCCATTAAGACCCCCCCCCTTATTCTCAGACTTGTCAGTCATGAATCAAGGCTCGACAAGTCGATTCTGTATACATCATTTTGTAAGTGTTGAAATAGTGTATTACTACAGTATGTTGGACGCAGTCTATCTCCTGTCATCTATGTATACTTTATACTGTTGGTTTGGAGCTGCGTCTCCTCGGTTTATGTACATTTCTCTTTATGAACATCAATAAAAATTTTAAACTCAAAAAAAAAAATAAAAAAAAAATATGCCTACCAAAATGCCCTTTCAAAGGGCCCTTTTATTCTAGATTAGACTTTTTTATTTTGGGGTGTTTTTTTAAGGGTATTAGAATAGGAATAATTTTTATTTTTTTTGGCTAATTTACGGCTAGATTTAGAGTTTTGTCGGTAAGGACCCGCGTAGCTAACGCCGGCTTTTTTCTGGCCGCACCATAAAAATAACTCTGGTATTGAGAGTCCACATAAAGGCTGCGTTAGGCTCCAAAAAAGGAGCGTAGAGCATTTTTAACGCAACTTCAACTCTCGATACCAGAGTTGCTTACGGACGCGGCCAGCCTCAAAAACGTGCTCGTGCACGATTCCCCCATAGGAAACAATGGGGCTGTTTGAGCTGAAAAAAAACCTAACACCTGCAAAAAAGCCGCGTTCAGCTCTTAACGCAGCCCCATTGTTTGCTATGCATAAACACTTCCTACGTCTGCACCTAACACCCTAACATGTACCCCGAGTCTAAACACCCCTAACCTTACACTTATTAACCCCTAATCTGCCGCCCCCGCTATCGCTGACACCTGCATATTATTTTTAACTCCTAATCTGCCGCTCCGTAAACCGCCGCTACTTACATTATCCCTATGTACCCCTAATCTGCTGCCCCTAACACCGCCGACCCCTATATTATATTTATTAACCCCTAATCTGCTCCCCACAACGTCGCCTCCACCTGCCTGCACTTATTAACCCCTAATCTGTCGAGCGGACCGCACCGCTACTATAATAAAGTTATTAACCCCTAATCCGTCTCACTAACCCTATAATAAATAGTATTAACCCCTAATCTGCCCTCCCTAACATCGCCGACACCGAACTTCAATTATTAACCCCTAATCTGCCGACCGGAGCTCACCGCTATTCTAATAAATGTATTAACTCCTAAAGCTAAGTCTAACCCTAACACTAACACCCCCCTAAGTTAAATATAATTTTAATCTAACGAAATTAATTAACTCTTATTAAATACATTATTCCTATTTAAAGCTAAATACTTACCTGTAAAATAAATCCTAATATAGCTACAATATAAATTATAATTACATTGTAGCTATTTTAGGATTAATATTTATTTTACAGGCAACTTTGTAATCATTTTAACCAGGTACAATAGCTATTAAATAGTTAAGAACTATTTAATAGTTACCTAGTTAAAATAATTACAAAATTACCTGTAAAATAAATCCTAACCTAAGTTACAATTAAACCTAACACTAGACTATCATTAATTTAATTAAATAAAATATCTACAATTACCTACAATTAAACCTAACACTACACTATCAATACATTAATTAAATAAAATACCTACAAATAACTACAATGAAATAAACTAACTAAAGTACAAAAAATAAAAAAGAATTTACAAACATAAGAAAAATCTTACAACAATTTTAAACTAATTACACCTACTCTAAGCCCCCTAATAAAATAACAAAGCCCCCCAAAATAAAAAAAATGCCCTACCCTATTCTAAATTACTAAAGTTCAAAGCTCTTTTACCTTACCAGCCCTGAACAGGGCCCTTTGCGGGGCATGCCCCAAGAAGTTCAGCTCTTTTGCCTGTAAAAAAAAACATACAATACCCCCCCAACATTACAACCCACCACCCACATACCCCTAATCTAACCCAAACCCCCCTTAAATAAACCTAACACTAAGCCCCTGAAGATCTTCCTACCTTGTCTTCACCCTGCCAGGTTCACCGATCGGTCCAGAAGAGCTCCTCCGATGTCCTGATCCAAGTCCAAGCGGGGGGCTGAAGATGTCCATGATCCGGTTGAAGTCTTCATCCAAGCGGGGCAGAAGAGGTCTTCCATCCGATTGAAGTCTTCATCCATGCGGGATCTTCTATCGTCATCCATCCGGAGCGAAGCGGCAGCATCCTGAAGACCTCCGACGCGGAACATCCAGCCAATTGGAATTCGAGGGACGCCATCTTGGATGACGTCATTTAAAGGAACCGTCATTCGTCGTTCAGTCGTCGGGCAGGATGGATGTTCCGCGTCGGAGGTCTTCAGGATGCTGCCACTTCGCTCCGGATGGATGACGATAGAAGATGCCGCCTGGATGAAGACTTCAATCGGATGGAAGACCTCTTCTGCCCCGTACAGGGGTGTTAGGGGCAGCAGATTAGGGGTACATAAGTATAACGTAGGTGGCGGTCGGCAGATTAGGGGTTAAAAAATTTAATCGAGTGGCGGCGATGTGGGGGGACCTCGGTTTAGGGGTACATAGGTAGTTTATTGGTGTTAGTGTACTTTAGAGTACAGTAGTTAAGAGCTTTATGAACCGGCGTTAGCCCAAAAAGCTCTTAACTACTGACTTTTTTCTGCGGCTGGAGTTTTGTCGTTAGATTTCTAACGCTCACTTCAGACACGACTCTAAATACCGGAGTTAGAAAGATCCCATTGAAAAGATAGGATACGCAATTTACGTAAGGGGATCTGCGGTATGGAAAAGTCGCGGCTGAAAAGTGAGCGTTAGACCCTTTTTTGAGTGACTCCAAATACCGGAGTTAGCCTAAAACCAGCGTTAGGAGCCTCTAACGCTGGTTTTCACAGCTAACACCAAACTCCAAATCTAGGCCTTAGTTTTTTTATGGTAGGTTTTTATTTTTTTCTGATTTTAGAGTTTTTTTTATTTATTTTAACTAGGTAGTTAGTAAATAGTTAATAACTATTTACTAACTAGTCAACCTAGTTAAAATAAATACAAACTTACCTGTGAAATAAAAATAAAACCTAAGCTAGCTACAATATAACTATTAGTTATATTGTAGCTAGCTTAGGTTTTATTTCACAGGTACGTTTGTATTTAGTTTTAAATAGATATTCTTTAGTTAATAATTGTAAGTTCAATTTAGCTCTATTTTAATTACGTTAGGGTTAGGTTTAGGGTTAGGTTTAGGGTTAGGTTTAGGGGTAGGTGTTTTTTGCGATATGGGGGCTGGCGGTTTAGGGGTTAATAGATTTATTTGGTGGTAGTGATGTGGGAGGCCAGAGGTTTAGGGGTTAATAACTTTATTTAGTTGTGGCAATGTCGGGGAGTGGCAGAATAGGGGTTAATAACTTTAATATAGTGGCAGCAATGTTGGGGTGCACCGGAATAGGGGTTAATAACTTTAGTATAGTGGTGGTGATATCTGGATCGTCAGATTAGGGGTTAATAGCTTTATTTAGGTGTCGGCGAAACTGGGAGTGGCAGATTAGGGGTTTATAACATTATGTAGGTGGCGGCGATGTCGGTGGGGGGCAGATTAGGGGTGTTTAGACTAAGGGTTTATGTTAGGGTGTTATGTTTAAACGTTAGTTTTCTTTCCCCATAGACTTCAATGGGGCTGCATTATGTAACTTTTCTTTCCGCAATTGCAGGTGTTAGACTTTTTTCTGACACCATCTCCCCATTGATGTCTATGGGGGAAGCGTGCATGACCACGTCAAAACAGCGTTTGTTTTTGGTGCGGTATGGAGCTTAAAAACCCCATATCGCACGCAGAGCTGGGTTTTGAAAAACTTGTAATGGCTGCACTATAGCGGATTAAATAACGCAACTTTTCTTGCGTTCGTTAATTTCCCTATAACGCTCAAAACTCATAATCTAGCTGTTTGGCATCTGCTACAATAAGATGATCTTTTGAAGAATTCCATTACCAAGGAACCAAGGATTGTCTTTAAGAAAAATAGAAATCTCAAGAATATATTGGCTCTGAGCCAATTAAATAAGACAACCAATCAAAATTGGTTAACAAAATTGACAATAGGCTTTTTCAAATGTAATCACCTAAATTGTGTAGCCTGTGAGTACCATTATAATGGGACAAAATCCATTAAAGAGGTCAAATCAAACACCAATGGGAAGTTCTGTAAAGTAAATGTAGCCTGCAATTGCAAGACAGACCATGTGGTATGCCTGCTTGAATGTTCGTGTGGCCTGCAATATATAGGGCACACAACCCGACCCTTTAAAAAGAGGCTGGCTGAACATTTACCGAACATAAAGGCTGGTTTAAAAACACATAGTGTGTCTGTTCATTTCAGGGCTTTTCATAATATGGACCCAGGGGCGTATTAAGGCATAGATATGTGTTGGTGTAGAAACTGCACCTAGATTAATATACAAGCTACACTATAAAAGACCCCCTAACTGGATCTTAGATATAGAATACAAATAAAAGCAGTATAGCAGTGCCAAATTGGCTAATGTATATATAGCAGGATAGATGATGTGAACAGTACCCATTATTAAATGGTATATGTAATTGAATAGCAGACAATAAACGACCTATAGCTAATATAAGTTAACTAATATTGGTGAGGAGATATGACTATTAGAACCTCTGTGAATTTATATATAAAAAGCCATACTGAAGGTTCAAATACTAAAAAACAATTTATTTAAAACAATCTATAGTAAAACAGGATTGGCTCACAATATCAGTGTAAATCCCTCATAGGAGTATGTAATTTTACAATGGGAGTTAGGAATTGTATACGATATACAATATAATTAAATACAATATACAATATAATTAAATAATACACATACACTTGAAATACAATACAAAAAATAAAGATACTGATGAAATACAATATATTAGGATATGTGTAATCCAGCTCTATATTAGGAAATGAGAACCGGTTAAATATCGGTTAGGTACCTGAGTGAACGTGTACACGTTAAAAAGGTGAGTAAACTGTGGAAAGAAAAAAAAAAAATTATATATATATATATATATATATGTGAAATTGATGAAAATAGATGAAAAAATATAGATAAAATATATATGAAAAAATAAAAATTAAAAATTAAAAAACCATATGGTAATAAATGTCCAAAAGATGATCGTGCTAAATATTTAAGTGTCCAAACAATGAATATACCACTCCAAATGTCCAAATAAGGTATCCAAAAAATGTTATACCAAAAAATGAATCCAAAATAATTATAAAATAATTTAGGTATATATGCCCAGTGATATTGTACTGATGATACAATTAGGGTGTCCAAAATAAATGTGTGTGCAAGTGTCCAAAACTAAAACGATGTTGTATAGTGGTTCCTGCGTCCTTAGGTTGTCCTGGATTCCCGCTGTGGGATGGTTACTAATAAATAACACAATACCTAGAAAAAAAGAAAGTACGATGTACAAAAAAGTCATATACAGGTGGAGACTATGTAGTTGCACTCACCAGATTTAAACATTCCAGTCTTTTTTTCCGTGTTTGCACGCTTTGCAGAGATGGAATGGAAAGAAGCCTTCCAGCTTTTTACCTGTTATACACAAACAATTAATTGTTTGGGTATAACAGGTAAAAAGCTGGAAGGCTTCTTTCCATGCCATCTCTGCAAAGCATGCAAACACGAACAAAAGGAATGTTTAAATTTAAAACTACAAATGAAACATTTAAAGTAAAACATACAATCCGTTGTACAGATAAATTTGTCATTTATCTCATTGAGTGTGGGTGTGGACTGCAGTACATTGGACAGACCACACTGAAACTTAGAGACAGAATCAGAGAGCATCTGTTACAAATCAAATGGAAGAAAGTAGATCTACCCATTTATAAACATTTAAAAGACGTACATGGAGGAAGTGACACTAGTTTTAAATATATGGGGATAAGTAAAGTATCCAGAGACTGGAGATGGGGAGACATGGAACTCAAAATGCTTAGGACTGAATCAAAGCGGATATTTAATTTGGACTGTATCTACTCTAAGGGACTAAATGCCAATTTTGAGGTTGTACATTTATTTTAACCTCCCTCCTGTAGTCATATAAGTGAGGGAACCACCATCTGATCAAATAGCCACTGTTATGATAGGTCGAGGTATAAGAGCATGTATTTTCACACTAGCCCCAATCCAAATCTAATCTCTAATAACATGTGGCCAGGTGAAGGGAGTGGAGTACACCCTAAGATCCACACATTAAGTTTTTAACATACATCATATGTCAAATATCATTGTGATTTCCTTTATATTTTAGCTATTCTACTCGTCCCATATCATTTAGACCACCAATTAGTTTATATGTACCATATTAAAAGACAGAATCATACCTAGTGACAATACATTCAGTATTTAGTATTTGGTATTTAAAATATTTAGTATTCTTATGAATTTTATTTTTTATGAATTTTATTTAATATTTTTTATTTTTATAAAGTGTACCTTTATAAATTGTACCTCTATACATTGTAGAATTAAATAGATATTTGAGATAAGTAAAGGACTATTTTTCCTTTTTTACTATTCTTAGCCTATATTGATTGAAGTCATTATATGCAACTTTATATAATTTACACAATGATGATTTTATCTATAAATTTATTTAACCCCCATTTTTAAAATTTAAATACCGCCGCATTTTATATTTCTAAATTTATTTCTAATTATATTGTCCAGATCTGTAACACATTACATTCATACAAAATATGGCTTTAGCAAATACAACCCTTTTGCCCTCAATAACAAGTTGGAAACTGAGATTTTAAGAGAGATATTAGTAAGCAAAGAATATCAATTACTTTTGTACAAGTCGTGAGCGATCTAAATGGGTTTGCCATAGTAATAGAACACTTTCCCTTACTCAAAATGGAAATGGTAATAACCGGAAGTTACGTCAATAACGGAAGTGACGTAAGATATACCGGAAGTGACGTCACTTTTTGCCGCAGATCCGGTTTCAAACTTTTTGGCACCGTTAAAAAACGATGTCCTTCCTAATGACAGAATATGACTGGTGTGAATACCCTTTATAGGCCCAAATTCCAAGAAGCCTCATTATGTCTTGAAAAAGGCCTTACATAAGGGCTGAAACGCGTCGACCAGGATCCCCATCAGGATTTATGAGGCTTCTATTTCTCTCAGGATCGTTTATTTGGTGAGTGCAACTACATAGTCTCCACCTGTAAATGGCTTTTTTGTACATCGTAATTTCTTTTTCTTTTTTTCTAGGTATTGTGTTATCTATTAGTAACCATCCCACAGTGGGAATCCAGGAGTGGTATATTCTTTGTTTGGACACTTGAATATTTAACACGACCATCTTTTGGACATTATATCCATATTATGGATATATTTTTTAGCCTGAGGAAACAGCTCTTAGTCAGCTGAGAAACAAGTCACTTTTTATTAAAGTTTTATACATTTTAATACACTTGCTTGCCCTTTGGTGTATTTTTTGTGAGTACATAATTGGGCTGTGCTGCTATTAGCCACCTGAGGAAGACCAGGACCTGCTGGGAGTTTTCCAGTCTGCTGGGCGACTGTTAGGTCCCAGCCTGCTGTTAATGCACCTGGAGGTGCATTGGATCTTGTAAGTTTATTCTTTACTTACTTGTCTCTCTGTCTTAACAATACTGGGCTATGTGCATATACTTTGTGTCCACATAGGATATCTACTATCAATCCCCTCAGGGACATCTTCTGGGTATCCACTTCAATCCCACAGTGAGCTGGACCACTGCGAGGCTCCGGCCTGCATCAATAGCACCACAGGGTGCGCTGCTCTTGTGAGTATACATCTGGATTTGTGTTTATTGGAGCCACTTATCTTTGCATTACTAGGCCATGTCAGTGCCTCAGTTTTTTCTTTTTTAATCTTTTGGACATTTATTACCATATGGTTTTTAATTTTTAATTTTCAATTTTTATTTTTAATTTTTATTTTTTCATATATATTTTTTTCATATTTTTTCATATATATTTTTAAATCTATTTTCATCAATTTCACATATATATATATATATATCTATATATATCTATATATATATATATATATAAATATATATATATATATGTATATATATATATATATATATATATTCACAGTTTACTCACCCTTTTTAACGTGTACACGTTCACTCAGGTACCTAACCGATATTTAACCGGTTATCATTTCCTAATACAGAGCTGGATTACACATATCCTAATATATTGTATTTCATCAGTATATTCATTTTTTGTATTGTATTTCAAGTGTATGTGTATTATTTATTTATATTGTATATTGTATTTAATTATATTGTATATCGTATACAATTCCTAACTCCCATTGTATAATTACATACTCCTATGAGGGATTTACACTGACATTGTGAGCCAATCCTGTTGTACTATAGATTGTTTTAAATAAATAGTTTTTAGTATTTGAACCTTCAGTATGGCTTTTTATATATAAATTCACAGAGGTTCTAATAGTCATATATTAGTTAACTTATATTAGTTATAGATTGTTTATTGTCTGCTATTCTATTACATATGCGAATTAAGGCATAGGCCAACAAGGTCCATGCCTAGGGTGACAAATTTTGGGGGGGCGGTACTTGCCCGTACACTCGCACAGTGGAGTCACTTAGAGCTCAGCGCCTCAGGTAATTCACGGTCACTCAGACACTCACTGACACTACACAAATAAAATTTATATAGCAAGCAGGAGTGAGGAGTGATATCTGCAAAAAAAAAACCCAACTCTAGCGGCACCAGATATGATCATTCAATCTCTGACAGAATTTTGAGTCACATAAGCAGCCGAAACCAACTTCTCCAAGTAAGAAAAATCGGGCTGCGTGAGTGAAGCATTCAAAAAAGGGTAGATAGGTCGTCCGGCAGCTATTCTGTGCTACGCTCTATTGATGTGTTTGTCCTTGATTGCTGTAACCCAATTTTAACTTTAGATCTATTAAACTTTTGAATTTGAACCTGCTGGATGACCTATCGCCCCTTTTTTAAATTTTGCCTACCAGCTTTTCTTCCTCGTCTGTGCAGGTATACCGGCACTAGATGAGCAGGTGTCTCCTTTCCCCTATTGGATGTACAACAAAGTCACGTGAATCAGATGTTGTCGACGAGGGCCCTTCTGTGAGGATGCGGCCGTAAGCTAGGAGTTTTGCTGACGTATTAGAGGGCATGAAGTCGATGCCCACGCCGGAGAAGTGGTATCAGCAATGGAGCATAGAGCTAGCAAGTATTTAGCCCAATGTGAGGAGAAGATGTCTCCTACCATATCAAGGTACTCTGCTTCTGTACTTTTGCGTTGTGGTCAGATTGACAGGATGCGATATTGTGCTTTTGGGGTTCACCTTATTTTCTATTCAATACTCTGCATACATATTGAGGATCAGGATTTTCTCTCAACCTCCTCTTTTTCCTTGATTTGTGAGTGAGGAAGCAGCCATATTAGTTGTGTGTGGTACCACCCTGCGGTGTATAGTGGGAATGTCTATACCGCCCCATTCTCCAGGAAGTGGCTGTCAAAGCAGGTCTGTTGGCTGAGTGTGTATTGTGGGTAGTTCTGTGATCGCTCTGCAGGTAACAAGAGAGTACAGGGGAGGGATATGTTTGTTTTACATAAAGTAGTCATAGAATGATAGAGTTTCACAAAACTCACTGTCACTGCTATATACACCTGGTGTTGCAGATAATGACCCGCTTTATCAGTCAGCTAAGTAATACACTGCCCTCAGGTCTAAAAGTGTGTGGGAATCCCATGTAAATTTATTTACACAAGCAAGACTGCAATTAAATATCTTGCACATGAATGAAAAACGTAAAGGAAAACCTAAAATTACATTTGCAGGGGGGTTTGCTCACCACTCATATTGCTGTATTAGTTGTCATTGGTTGGCAGAGACAACAAATTCCTATATTATTTGCAGTGGGTATTTACTCACCACTAATACTGTTGTACTAGTTGTCATTGGTTGACAGAGAGAACTAATTCTTGTATTATTTGCTTAACAATCATACTACTGTACGGGGGGCAGCAGGATTCTGAGTTTCTAGGGTAGCACAAAACCTAAATACGCCACTGTATGGACCCTATGAGCCTTAAGGCTTCCATTCTGGAACACTTACCCATGAGTGACAGAAGAGGTAATAGAGAACTATTTCTGAGGAAAAGGGAATCAGATTGGATCCACACTCTTCAATCTAAGGTCCCCTATAGTCTTAATAAAGACATTGACCTAGCAGGCTTTTTGGTAGAAGGATAGAATGCACTTGTTAAAAGGAGTGGATCCAATATATGGCTGCTGTGGTATTTACAGTCCTTCTGACAACAATCACAATTGGTGAACTCAAGAATAATTGTCACTTGAGAACACCATACAATAGACTAAATAAATAAACAAATAATTCGATATATTCAATGTGTCCCATTTAGAATAGATTACAGCACAATTTTGAGTATATATTTAAAATATTTTTTTCAAAGACTCGATGATGCTTTAAACTTCTTATTGAATTTAACCTTTTGTTGATAATCTAAGTATTCATAATTCCTACAATAATTTTACAAATAAGAGTTTATAATGATAAATTAGTAAATACTACTAGAATTTTCTCTATGAAGTGTTGTATTCAAATCATATTCAGTACAATTTGTGAACAAAATACATCACACATACAGCGAGATTTTATTGTGCTATATTTTATTAGATTCTATTATTGATACTAATGATTTTATCTTTATGATAACTTTTTAATCAATGTGCTTTTTTAATGCTAAATTATTTATTACTGTGATTATTTTCTTTACTGAATATTGTTTTTATTTTTGCCTCGTAACGCTTATAGTTTTATGTATTTTAGCTAATTATCTTTATAGTGATTCAAAGTGCCTTTCTGCTTGTATAAATGGCACTAGGTTCAAACATGTAACTTTTTTATACGTTAATCTTTTGCGATCAATATCATGACTCCTACTTACCCTCTGATTCAGTAAACACTAAATAATGATCAGAATAGGGAACTTTGATATAAATGTGTCAAAGTTTACCAGTGACACTATTGTTTCATAACAAAACTCAATGAGGATGCATATACGCCCCTAACATATACTCCTAGGCGTCCTGGTAACGGGGGTGATAGAAACTTTTCCCAACTCGAGATGTCACAAACATGTGACTATCAGATATACCAATCAATGGGTAGTAATGCGTAGTCAATACAAGCCCTTAAAAGACACCCTTGGATATCCGGATGACAAGACTGTATGATACTGTATACACCTTTAGATGTCACTAACACGGGACCATCAGATGCACTAATAGAATTACAACAAACTAAGGGGCGGACCACAACCCCTCCGCTTTTTAAGTTAGTGATCCAATACTTCATTCTAAACAAATCCCCTGATGAAGAAGGCTTAGAAAACTTTGTAAAGCCTTTAAAATGCATAAGGAGCTATCCGGTGAGGTTATACATGCTACTTGGGCTGTTTTTGATCCCCCACACACCATTGCACACTAAGTGGTTCTGTAAATTGGATGAATTGTACTTATGTCTATACAAGTGGGAAAGCCTGCCAGAAGGCAGTCTATTGTGGTGACAGAACCACCCTGACATTTTCGGAAGGGCAGTCTATTGTGGTGATGGAACAACCCTGACATTTTCACAATCCACCTGGATGCAGCTTACGCTGCATCCAGGTGGATTCTTTCACTACCCTGCCATCCAGGTGGATTCCAAAAATGGCAGGACATAGAATTTTGGTAATTTTTGGACATAGAATTTTGGTAACAGCAAAAGAGCTGTTTAACTTAGGGCAATTCCCTACAAAAGGCCTTTTAATGGATTTTGGTAGTTTTGCATTAGATTAGGGGGTATTTTTTTATTTTTTGGGGGGCTTTTTTATTTTCATGGGCATTAGGTTTTATTTTTTTATTTTTGATAATTTGTTTATTTTTTTCTGTAGTTCATTTTTTTAAATTAACAACACATAGATTGAGAGGGGAGAGAGAGCAAATGAGAGGGGAGAGAGAGCAAATGAGAGGGGAGAGAGAGCAAATGAGAGGGGAGAGAGAGCAAAAGAGAGGGGGGAGAGATAGCAATAGAGAGGGGGGAGAGAGCAAAAGAGAGGGAGAGAGATAAAAAAGGGGGAGAGAGAGCAAAATAGAGGGGGAGAGAGCAAAAGAGAGGGGGAGAGAGAGCTAAAGAGAGGAGAGAGAGCAAAATAGAGGGAAGAGAGAGAGCAAAAGAGAGGGGAGAGAGAGCAAAAGAGAGAGAGAGAGAGAACAAAAGAGGTGAGAGAGAGAGCAAAAGAGAGGGGGAGAGAGAGAGCAAAAGAGAGGGGGGAGAGAGAACAAAATAGAGGGGGGAGAGAGAGCAAATGAGAGGGGGGAGAGAGAGCAAATAAGAACTGCTTGTGCCATGTTAAATGCTGGCAGCTTATGCTGTAGGCATTCAGCGATGTCTGGCAGACATGATACGCTACAGCGTATCATTTCCGCCAGAAATTGGTAAATCGGCTCCTAATTATTTTCATGCATAGTAAGTAACCCAGGACTGGAATAAAGCTGATGTGGTGCTATTTTTTAAAAAGGAAAGTAGGTTAGATCCAGGAAGCTATAGACCAGTAAGCCTGACATCTGTAATGGGAAAGATACAGGATCGGATTATAAGGCAATATATTCAAGAGTATATTCAGGAAAACAAGATTATGGGGCTGAATTATCACACTCTGAATGGAGCTTGATGCCCCTTGTTTCTAAGACCGCTGCTCCATGACTTGTCCGCCTGCTCTGAGAAAACGGCCGCTAGCAGGGAGTGTTAGTCAACCAGATCGTATTCGATCTGGTTGACTGACACCCCCTGCTAGCGGCTGTTTGGCCTGCGAATCTGCAGGGTGCGGTATAGCACAAGCAGTTCTGGTGAACTGCTAGTGCAATAATAAATGCAGTGTATTCTGTCGGCATTTATTGATGTGCAGCGGACATGATACACAACATTGTATCATGTCCGCTCGCACTTTGATAAATATGCCCCTATGAGTTCAAATCAGCATGGCTTTATGAGTAATACACCATGTCTCACAAATCTAATTAGATTCTTTGAGGACGTAAGCAAAAATTAGATAAAGGTGGATCAGTTGATGTGATTTAGTTTTAATTTTGCTAAGGCTTTTGATACAGTGCCACATGAGAGAATATTGCACAAAATGAAGGGACTTTCGAATATCTGAAAATTATAATATATATAATAATTTATGGATAAATAATAGGATAGAAGACAGGGAGCAATGTGTTATAGTAAATAGATCATACTTAGAATAGACACAAGTAATTAGTGGGGCCAACCAGGGATCAATGCTGGGTCCTATTCTTTTTAATATTTCTTTAAATGAGTTCTAAGAAGGATTAAATAGCAACATGTGTATTTTTGCAGATGACACAAATCTGTGTAAGGTGATTAGGTTACTGCAGGATATGAGTGCTTTGCAAGGGGATTTACAAAAATTGTAAGATTGGGCGGGTGAATGAAAATGAGGTTTCATATTGGTAAATGTAAGGTTCTACATTTTGGATGAAAAAATATGCAGGCTAATTTAAAAGGACGTAGGAAAAGGATTTAGGCGTACTTATAAGTTAACGTGAGTGTGCAATGCTAGGCAGCAGCTTCTAAGGCTAATAAAGGTACTGTCATATATTAAAGGTGGCATAAATGCAAGGGAAGAATGCATAATTCTGTTGCTGTATTAATTGCTGGTAAGACCTCACTTTGTGTATGGAGTGCAGTTCTGGGAACCAATTTTAAGAAGTGACACAAAACTAATAAGGGGAATGGAGGATTTAAACTGTGAATAGCGTTTTAGCTAAACTGGGTCTGTTGAGAGGTGAGGATTACGTTATATAAATATAAGGACCATATGCATAGTTGGGAGAAGAGCTGTTTATTCCAAGGCAGTGGCTTGTGACACAAGGGGATCTACTTATCAAGCCGTCAACTTACTTGCATTTGACGGCACCAATAAGCTCGCCTAAGATCGCCTAACATCGCTGTCGTGGATCTGAATACACTTTCCAAAGTTACCATAAAAGCTGTCAAAAAGCCGCGCACCAAGTACGGGGCGATGAGCAGTGGACTGTTGTTAACTAACAGTCCTCGATCTCGCTGCTCTTCGGCTTTTTCCCAGCTTTATTGGTACCCTGTAACTAAACACCCACACTATACTATACTGTTGTACCCCTATACTGCCGCTCCCAGAGCCCACCGCAACTCTAATAAATGTATTAACCCCTAAACAGCCGCTCACGGACCCCACCACAACTAAATAAATTGTTTAACCTCTAAACCGCCACTCCCGGAGCCTGCCACCACCTACATTATACTTATTAACCCCTAATCTGCCCCCCCACACCGCCGCCACCTACATTATACTTATTAACCCCTAATCTGCCCCCCTACACCGCCGCCACCTACATTATACTTATTAACCCCTAATCTGCCCCCCCTACACTGCCGCCACCTACATTATACTTATTAACCCCTAATCTGCCCCCCCTACACCGCCGCCACCTACATTATACTTAATAATCCCTAATCTGCCACCCCCTACATCGCCGCCACCTACTTACATTTATTAACCCCTAATCTGCCTTCCCCAATGTCGCCGCCACTATATTACATTTATTAACCCCTAAACCTAAGTCTAACCCTAACCCTAACACCCCCTAACTTAAATATAATTTAAATAAATCTAAATAAAATTACTATCATTAACTATATTATTCCTATTTAAAACTAAATACTTACCTATAAAATAAACCCTAAGATAGCTACAATATAACTAATAGTTACATTGTAGCTAGCTTAGGGTTTATTTTTATTTTACAGGCAAGTTTGTATTTATTTTAACTAGGTAGAATAGTTATTAAATAGTTATTAATCAGCCAATAGGATTGAGCTTGCATTCTATTGGCTGATTGGAACAGCCAATAGAATGCAAGCTCAATCCTATTGGCTGATTGCATCAGCCAATAGGATTTTTTCTACCTTAATTCCAATTGGCTGATAGAATTCTATCAGCCAATCGGAATTGAAGGGACGCCATCTTGGATGACGTCACTTAAAGGAACCGTCATTGTTCAAGAAGACGTCGGATGAAGAGGATGCTCTGCGTCAAATGTCTAGAAGATGGAGCCGCTCCTCACCGAATGGATGAAGATAGAAGATGCCGTCTGGATGAAGACTTCTGCCCGTCTGGAGGACCACTTCTGCCGGCTTCGTTGAGGACTTCGGCCCGGTTGGGTGAAGACTTCTCCCGGTAAGGTGATTTTCAAGGGGTTAGTGTTAGTTTTTTTAAGGGCGTATTGGGTGGGTTTTAGAGTAGGGTTGGTTGTGTGGGTGGTGGGTTTTAATGTTGTGGGGGATTTGTAATTTTTTTTACAGGTAAGAGAGCTGATTACTTTGGGGCAATGCCTTTTAAGGGCTATTTGTAATTTAGTGTAGGGTAGGTTTTTTTATTTTGGGGGGGCTTTTTTATTTTGTTAGGGGGATTAGATTAGGTGTAATTAGTTTAAAACTCTTGTAATTTGTTTATTATTTTCTGTAATTTAGTGGGGGTTTTTTGTACTTTAGATAATTTTATTTAATTGTATTTAATTTAGGGAATTAATTTAATTATAGTGTAGTGTTAGGTGTTAGTGTAACTTAGGTTAGGTTTTATTTTACAGGTAAATTTGTATTTATTTTAACTAGGTAGTTAGTAAATAGTTAATAACTATTTAGTAACTATTCTACCTGGTTAAAATAAATACAAACTTGTCTGTAAAATAAAAATAAACCCTAAGATAGCTACAATGTAACTATTAGTTATACTGTAGTTAGTTTAGGGTTTATTTTATAGGTAAGTATTTAGTTTTAAATAGGAATAATTTAGTTAATGATAGGAATATTTATTTAGATTTATTTAAATTATATTTAAGTTAGGGGGTGTTAGGGTTAGGGTTAGACTTAGGTTTAGGGGTTAATAAATTTAATATAGTGGCGGCGACAGATTAGGGATTAATAAATGTAGGTAGGTTGCGGCGATATAGGGGGGCAGATTAGGGGTTAATAAGTATAATGTAGGTGGCGACGGTGTAGGGGGTGGCAGATTAGGGGTTATTAATTATAATCTAGGTGGCGGCAGTGTAGGGGGCAGATTAGGGGTTAATAACTTTATGTAGGTGACGGCGGTGGTGGGGCGGCAGATTAGGGGTTAATAAGTATAATGAAGGTGGCGGCGGTGTAGGGGGTAGCAGATTAGGGGTGTTTAGACTTGGGGTACATGTTAGGGTGTTAGGTGTAAACATTACTATAGGAATCAATGGGATATCGGGCAGCAGCGAACATGAGCTTTCGCTGCTTTCAGACTTCCATTGATTCCTATGGTATCCGCCGCCTCCAGGGTGGCGCATTGAAAACCAGGTAAGCTGGGCCGGAATAGTGTCAAGTGTACCTGGTAGAATTTTGATAACAAGCAAAAGTAATCAGATAGTGCCGAATTTGCATTCGGAACATCTGTATTGACGTAAGCATCGATCTGTGTCGGACTTTGCCCGGCGGATAGTATGTTATGTCACAAAATTTTACTTTTGCCGGTCTGTAGGGTTTGATAACAAAGGGGAATCAGGCACGCCACAAATATGCTGATGAATTCTAGTGTATTTGTGGTTGACAGCTTGATAAGTAGATGCCAAGGTCTCAATTTAAGGCCTGAGGAAAGCAGGTTTAATCTCCAGCAACGTAAAGATATTTTCACTGTAAGAGCAATCAAATTGTGGAACATCTTACCTAAGGAGGTAGTAACTTCCAATACCTGAGATAAATTTAAAAAATGGCTTAGATATATTTTTGACTAAAAACAGAATCCAGGGATATGATTGCTTTTGTTAAACGGATCAGTTTTCTAATTATTTAAGTTCAATTGTCAGTTTCTTTAGTGTAAATAAGGTAATCTTATAGGTTGAACTCAATGGATTTATGTCTTCTTTCAACCTCTACTATGTTACTATGTATGTAAATTGTAATGTTGTTAATTCTGAGCTCCACTAACCCTCACTTTGATAAAGTGTCTTCACTTTGTCCAGCTACACTTAGATGTTGTACTATGAGCATCATTCATCATGAAGTAGAGCAGCAAAATTCCCACAGTGAGACTGAAGACAGATATATTAATTTTACAATGATATTCTTGTGCTGAAATATAACAAATACAATAAATGGGTCAAGATCTCTGCAAGGCTTATAATCTACTCCTTTAAATGTGTGGGATCAATGCTGCATTATATGGACAATAAAAGTCAAAATTGAACTTTCGTAATTCAGACAGAGGCTACCATTTTAAACAACTTTCTGGTTAATTTCTATTAACTCATTTGTTTTATTCCCTTGATATAATTGAAAAGCATACCTAGGTATGCTCAAGAGCAGCAATGCATTACTGGAAGCTATCTGCTGATTCATGGCTGCACATATTTAGGGCTAGATTAGAAGTGGAGCACTAGTTTATCACGCGCCTGTAAACAGGCAAATTCGCTTGTTTATGGGCGCACAATAAATAACCAGCCTTTACAAGTGGCTGGTTATTGTTGTTGCAAGCTTGATTAGCAATTAGCACTCCACAAATTAACCAGAGATCAGATCTCTGGTTAATTTAAAAAATGTCCCGCAATTGCCCCGAAATAAAGTATAGTGTGCATTAATAAAATAAAAATTATTAGCATCTTTATTTGTATTAAAAACTGCACTTTTTTAGGGTTTAAAGTGTTGTGGGTGTAGTGTTCTAGAAAAAAATGGCACTGTGAAGTGCTTTTACATCAGGGTCTATGAAGACTGTGTAATTACTATAAATATATATGTAAATGCGTATGGATATATATTTGTGTTAATATGTGTATATACATTCATATACAGTCATGGCCAAAAATATTGGCACCCCTGCATTTCTGTCAGATAATAATGCACCACTTTGCCCAGAAAATTGTTGCATTTACAAATGTTTAGGCATTCTCATGTTTATTTCTTTTGTTTGTATTGGTATGACACATTATTGGTATGAAACATTCCATGCAAAACTCCAAAAATGGACTGGACAAAATTATTGGCACCTTCTCAAAATTGTAAGAAATAATTGCATCCCAAGTTTGTGATGCTCCTGTAATTTGTAATTAAACTCACCTGTATCAATTAACAGGTGCTGACAATATAAAAATCACACCGGCATCCAGTTAAAATGGTAAAAAAAATTACTCAACCTTTCTGTTGTGTGTCTCTGTGTGCAACAATCAGCATGGAGAAGAGAAAGAACAGCAAAGAATTGTCTGAGGATTTGATAACAAAATTTGTGGAAAAGCATGGACAATCTCAATGTTACAAGTCCATCTCCAGAGATCTTAATGTTCATGTGTCCACTGTGTGCAACATTGTCAAGACGTTTGTAGCCCATAGCACTGTAGCTAATCTCCCTGGGAGTGGACAAAAGGGAAAAATTGATCAAAGATTGCAATGAAGGATTGTTCGAATGGTGGATAAAGAACATTGATCAACTTCCAGATAAATTCAAGCTGACCTTCAGGCACAGTGTACAAAGGTGTCAGCTCACACTATACGTCGTTTTCTGAATGAAAAGGGACACTATGGTAGGAGACCCAAAACCCCCCACTGCTGACACAAAAACATAAAAAAGCTAGATTGGAGTTTGCCAAAACTTACCTGAGGAAGCCAAAATCCTTTTGGCAGAATGTGCTGTGGACAGACGAAACAAAATTACAGCTTTTTGGTAAAGCCCATAATTCTACTGTTTTCAGAAAAAGAAATGAGGTTTTTAAAGAAAAGAATACAATCCCTACAGTCAAAAAGACTGAAAAGGAACCCTTCCAATCTGAGAGACCTGGAGCAGTTGGCGAAAGAAGAGTGGTCCAAAAATTCCAGTAGAAAGGTGTAAGAAACTCATTGATGGTTACAGGAAGTGATTGATTTCAGTTACTTTTTTCCAAGGGGTTTATTACCAAATATTAAATTGAGGGTGCCAATAATGTTGTCCAGTCCATTTTTTGAGTTTTGCGTGGAATGTGTCAGATTTGGCTTTTTTTTTTTTCTGCACTTTTTTGTGTCAAACATGAGAATTCCTAAACATTTGTAATTGCAACAATTTTCTTGGTGAAGGGGTGGATTATCTGACAGAAATGCAGGGGTGCCAATATTTTTGGCCATGACTGTACATATATATTATATATATGCTGCCCTTTGCTGTGCTACTTACCCCCTTTGCTGGGCTAGTTTCTCAGCTGTGTCTGATAGCATCAGAACGAGGCTCGCATTGGAGCCTATTGAAGTGCGCTCCCATGCAATGAGAACGAGAGGTCACGTTCACATTGCGCTTTACTTGTAATACCAGTGCACATTTGCGTGTGCTGGTATTACATAGTGGAGCGCAAATATTGCGCTCGCGTAAGCAATATTTTGTGCTCTACTTGTAATCTGGCCCATAGTCATATGGCCCATCATATATAGTTATGATGTATTCAGATAGCTCCAAGTAGTGCCTAGCTGCTCATTCTACAAGAGAATGAACCATATTTGATAATATAATTAAATTAGAAAGCTGTTTAGAATTGTATGCTATATCTAAATCATAAACATACATGGTAATATATAAATGAAAAATATTCAGACCTTGATAAATAGAAAAGAGAAATTACAAATTATGTTAAGTCCTACAAGAAAATGACAAAATGTACATATTTTAGTCTTGAGGAATCAGCCTCATTTTCAATCATTTTGGTGAGAAGGTCATCACAGTAGTGATTGTGTGTGTTGGGTCAAAAATCAGTGTGCACAATAACTTTAAATGCATATAGATCATTATCTGTCTTTAACAATTTATTTTACCCTTAGCCCTAAACCTAATACTTTGATGAACACAGTCGTCTATCTGTAGCCTACAGCTAAGCTTTGTAGAGACAAGTCAGATCATCATGGCTGCTGCTATTAGAGAGAGTAAAAGTTACTTTAATAAATAACGTCATCAACAATAACAGAAAGAAAAGGGTACTCACTGCTCACTCATGTGAAATAGCAACTTGCCAAGGTTTCTTATTCTTATTTTTTGGTCTTTATTTATTTGGGCACATAACAGTGAGTGAACTTGTGAAGTCCCATAACTACGATATTAAAAGAGATATCATAAGGGGGCGGAGCCAGCTACAGAACTGAGCAGACGCAGGTGTTGAGAGCTCCTGCTCTAAAGGCATAATAAAGTATACTAAGGGACATCAAAACTATAGTTTTGACAAGTAAACGGGCATCAGCTTCATAGCAGACATTGGGGCACCCACAAAATTCCGCATTTGCTGTTTTGGAGAGAGCGGAGCTAGATGGTCTTCCTGAGAACCGGACAACTCACGGATCGCTCCTTTTCTCCTTGTATTTTGGTAAGAGGGATAAAAAAAAAAAAACTTATGAAACCCTGTAGGAGTTCTGATCAGCCACTATCTAACCTAGCTCTTAGCCATGTTCACGAAGGGCAGTTTTTGAAGTGGCGCGAAGCCGCCATTACCGCAGTGACGTCAAGATTTTGCTGAGGGTGAAGGGCCTGTTAATTTCACAACCGCTATTAGGAACAACTTAATAAAGGGATCCATACTCCCTTAGACCCTGGACTCTCATTTGTAACCTCTCTTCTGGGGGAAGTTTGGAGTCTCTAACTGATAGAGAAGATGGACTTCCAAATCCGTGCCGCATTCGCCGCCCTAGAGCTCCGCATGGAAGCTCAGTTCCACTCTCTCAGCCGACACCTCTCTCTTGTCCGGGAGGGTTTACTAGAGTCTTCAGAGGAATGTCCTGACATAACTACTTGCCAACCGGCAGAGGAATACAACCTGCAACACCTCCATTCTCAGAGCAGGTTAGCAAATGCGACCAGAGGTGTGCTGCCTGTACTACTGGAGCGGCCTGTTGAGACTGATTCTCTGATCCCATCCCTCCTGACCCCGGAGAACTCCCCTCACACTATCTCGCAACACACAGCTGTTGATTCTGCTTTTGCCCCGAGGCGGCCGATCGGAGCGGAGTTGAAGAGAAACATGCCTGCTGCTCACATAACGGGGGACACCTGCATCCTGAAACCCTGTAAAGAGGTCGACCAGGGGCTCTGTGAGAGATATATGAGGAGACCAGAAAAAATGCTCTATACACCCTCTTCCATATTAGGCCAGCTGGGCTCATCTTTCAATAATCCTGTTTTCATTCTACAGGCACCTATACTTTTGATACACCCCTCAAGCTGTCCCTGCCAGTTAATTGAGCCTATTGTTCATTTGGAGAACAGGGCCTTTGTTGCTCAAGCCGGTGTGGGATGAGGTCATCACAGAGCTGCTCTGACAAGTACGGGACATGCAGGGTTTAGGTCTAATATGTGTCCTGGTTACTGTTTGATATGTTTACTTGTTAGTCCGTGCCACAACAAAGACTAAGAGACGATATACAAGACAGCATATGGCATTCACTCTATATGATGGCATGATACCCTGATAAACAAGTTCTTGCCATTGAGCAATTTATAGCGCTCTATGCAACTGTTAGTTAATCATTAAAAAGACTGAACGCTACACTAGTAAGGTTATAGTATAATATCATTGTTCATGGTTACAGTTGTATAGTCATATACATGTATCTTAAGACATGCTCTGGCTTGAGTGGCGTTGTACTGATCTTATCTATCCTGATAGTTGTCTCACTACGTACTATGTTATATGCTTTAGCTGTATGCATGTAATCTCATACATATTTTAGCGTCAATGAGCTTGTGTTTCTTGCCCGGTGTATATTTATAAGCCTATATACACATTTCTCACAAGGCTTGTTTGACTTGACATAGGTCCCTGTGTTTAATAGATGCTAGTTGTACTAGTTCAATATACCTTAACGATTTGATATTATAGTATTTTCCCAAAACCACTTGGCTGTTTTTAGTGATACCTTGCCCCATAGGTTTAAAGTCTTACAGTTTAATATATAAGCTGTTATATATTCTTTACCCTCCAATATGCTTTGTACGGTTTATTCTATTCTTATTATTGACTTGAGTTACTTATGTTTGACCATGCTATATCTTTGTTTATCACTAATTAACAAATAAGAGGCTCGCTCTAGTTTTACAGCACGACCGCTATTACCTGCCTTAGGAATTACAACAGCTATGTTTTAATGTAGCGTACACAGAACATTTTTGCATTCCTGCCGTTGAAGTACATGTTTCTGGAGCTTGGTCCTCACTCTATGTGTTAGATACAGCAGTTATAGGTCCTCACTATTTTTAACACTGTTATTCATTTATATGTTTAAATATTTGCCTATTGGAATGTAGTGTGGTGTTATAGACTATGTTGGGTGACATCTTTTACATTGGTAGCTTAATGGGAGTTACTTGGGTTTGCAGCCTTCTTATTTTACCCCCTTATCACACCCATGAGGAGACAGTGAGTCATGTAGTAGAGGCCAAATAAATAGAGAGATATATTGTTGCAGAATATGGAAGAGGCTATAATACCCACATTCTATCACTCATAGATTGCATTTACATCACTGCTAGTAACTTTATCACATTATAGAAATTATGCGGTTGAGTCTCTAGCTATCTCTTAATTAAGCATTATAGTTGAAATGTCCAAATAACACTCTCACATGCCTGCTCCATGTACGCTACTACTTAATTCTCTTATACATTTAGGCACCCTATGTTGGGTAATGTTGTTTATTTATCTATATTCCACCACTTCATCCTGATTAGTAAAGCGTATAGCTTATAACACACTCATACTCAAACTGTCAAACAATGTATTCAGCGGTAGATGATAGCTTTTTCAGGATATGGCTTTCTTGGACACCCCTCATCTCTATCTGACCCCTCTCCTCCCTTTCCCGCCGGCGATTATTACCTGCGGGTCATATCCCTACTCCTTTTACCCGCATTGCCTATAGTTGGCACCTCCCCAGGAGAGGGGTTCACATTGTGGCCCCTAACTTTTTGAATCTATAGAAATATCCCCCCCTGTTTGTATCCTCTCTGGCAATTTATTTTTACCTACACATACCCTAGTCTTAATACACCAGAGGTGTTATCCAGGAATATACTCAAAGGCCCTGAGATCCAATCCCATTCCTTTTCACATAGTCCTGTAGTCTATATTTTCATAACAATTTAACTAGCTCCGCCCCCCCCTCCCCTCCTCCCTTTTCCCCTCCATTACGAGCGGCTCTTGCCCGCTGCATCCCCCACCCCCCCATTCACTTAGGTCTACGGGAGACCTAATAGAAGCCAGTTCCCTTCCTCTCACTATTTTCAGCGTATAGAATGCCCCTCATCTGAGAGTAGGGACCACTCATTATCTGTATTATAAAATCGAGACTTCATTACTATATGTTCCAGTCACACATGTTTTGTTTTCACTGTTTGCACTTCTTATTTAAGGCCATAAAGATGGTGCTATAACTCATGTCAAATGTTATCCCTTTGTTTTCGATCTAGATACCTTCCATGTCACTGACTCCTACAATCATATAAATATTGAGCTCCTATTGTCTAGATACTATTATAACGAATACTATATTAGCACACTAATGTTTTAACTATTATGTACCTTCCAAATGTGATATGTATCAGTTACTTATTTTTGTATCTGTCTCGTGCTGGGATATGCTTTCTTTCCTGTTATTTCCATTCAATGTCTCAATAAAAAACAGAATTTATGCTTACCTGATAAATTACTTTCTCCAACGGTGTGTCCGGTCCACGGCGTCATCCATTACTTGTGGGATATTCTCCTCCCCTACAGGGAAAGGCAAGGAGAGCACACAGCAAGAGCTGTCCATATAGCTCCCCCTCTGGCTCCGCCCCCCAGTCATTCGACCGACGGTTAGGAGAAAAAGGAGAAACTATAGGGTGCCGTGGTGACTGTAGTGTATAAAGAAAAAGAAAAATTTTTCAAACCTGATTAAAAAACCAGGGCGGGCCGTGGACCGGACACACCGTTGGAGAAAGTAATTTATCAGGTAAGCATAAATTCTGTTTTCTCCAACATTGGTGTGTCTGGTCCACGGCGTCATCCATTACTTGTGGGAACCAATACCAAAGCTTTAGGACACGGATGAAGGGAGGGAGCAAATCAGGTTACCTAAACAGAAGGCATCACGGCTTGCAAAACCTTTCTCCCAAAAACAGCCTACAAAGAAGCAAAAATATCAAATTTGTAAAATTTGGCAAAAGTGTGCAGAGAAGACCAAGTCGCTGCCTTACATATCTGATTAACAGAAGCCTCGTTCTTGAAGGCCCATGTGGAAGCCACAGCCCTAGTGGAGTGAGCTGTGATTCGTTCAGGAGGCTGCCGTCCGGCAGTCTCATAAACCAATCGGATAATGCTTTTCAGCCAGAAAGAAAGAGAGGTAGCAATAGCTTTTTGTCCTCTCCTCTTACCAGAGTAAACGACAAACAAGGATGAGGTTTGTCTAAAATTCTTTGTTGCTTCTAAATAGAACTTTAAAGCATGGACTACATCTAAATTGTGTAACAAACGTTCCTTCTTTGAAACTGGATTCGGGCACAGAGAAGGAACAACTATTTCCTGGTTAATATTCTTGTTGGAAACGACTTTTGGAAGAAAACCAGGCTTGGTACGCAAAATAACCTTATCTGAATGGAACACCAGATAGGGTGGATCACACTGCAAAGCAGATAATTCAGAAACTCTTCTAGCAGAAGAAATAGCAACCAAAAACAGAACTTTCCCAGATAGCAACTTGATATCTATTGAATATAAGGGTTCAAACGGAACCCCCTGAAGAACTGAAAGAACTAAATTTAGATTCCAAGGAGGAGTCAAGGGTCTGTAAACAGGTTTGATTCTGACCAAAGCCTGTTCAAAAGCTTGTACCTCTGGCACAGCTGCCAGTCGTTTGTATAACAAGACAGATAAAGCAGAAATCTGTCCTTTTAGAGAACTCGCTGACAATCCCTTATCCAAACCTTCTTGGAGAAAGGAGAGGATCTTAGGAATTTTAATCTTACTCCAGGAGAATCCCTTGGATTCACACCAACAGATATATCTTTTCCATATTTTATGGTAAATCTTTCTAGACACAGGTTTTCTGGATCTATCACTGAATCTGAAAACCCACGCTTGGATAAAATCAAACGTTCAATTTCCAAGCAGTCAGCTGCAGAGAAATTAGATTTGGATGTTCGAATGGACCTTGTACTAGAAGATCCTGTCTCAAAGGTAGCTTCCATGGTGGAGCCGATGACATATTCACCAGGTCTGCATACCAAGTCATGCGCGGCCACGCAGGAGCTATCAGAATCACCGAGGCCTTCTCCTGTTTGATCCTGGCTACAAGCCTGGGAAGGAGAGGGAACGGTGGAAACGCATAAGCTAGGTTGAACGACCAAGGCGCCACTAATGCATCCACTAGAGTGGCCTTGGGATCCCTGGATCTGGACCCGTAGCAAGGAACCTTGAAGTTCTGACGAGACGCCATCAGATCCATGTCTGGAATGCCCCATAATTGAGTCAACTGGGCAAACACCTCCGGGTGGAGTTCCCACTCCCCCGGATAGAAAATCTGACGACTCAGATAATCCGCCTCCCAGTTGTCTACTCCTGGGATGTGGATTGCAGATAGGTGGCAGGAGTGATCCTCCACCCATTTGATGATCTTGGATACCTCTCTCATTGCCAAGGAACTCCTTGTTCCTCCCTGATGGTTGATGTAAGCTACAGTCGTCATGTTATCTGACTGGAATCTTATGTATCCGGCCTTCGCTAGATGAGGCCAAGCCCGGAGAGCCTTGAATATCGCTCTCAGTTCCAGGATGTTGATCGGCAGAAGAGACTCTTCCCTAGACCATAAACCCTGAGTTTTCAGGGAATCCCAGACCGCGCCCCAGCCTGATAGACTGGCGTCGGTTGTGACAATGACCCACTTTGGTCTGCAGAAACTCATTCCCTGAGACAGGTGATCCTGTCTACTGGAGCATGCACAGTTGTAATGGTCTTAGATGAATTTGAGCAAAAGGAACTATGTCCATTGCTGCAACCATCAACCCTACTATTTCCATGCACTGAGCTATGGAAGGCTGCAGAATAGAGAGAAGAACTTGACAAGCGTTTAGAAGCTTTGACTTTCTGACTTCTGTCAGGAAGATCTTCATTTCAAAGGAATCTATTATTGTTCCCAAAAAGGGAACTCTTGTCGACGGAGACAGGGAACTCTTTTCTACGTTCACCTTCCACCCGTGAGATCTGAGAAAGGCTAGAACAATGTCTGTATGAGCCTTTGCCTTGGAAAGAGACGACGCTTGAATTAGAATGTCGTCCAGATAAGGTGCCACTGCAATGCCCCTTGGTCTTAGAACCGCTAGAAGGGACCCGAGCACCTTTGTGAAAATTCTGGGAGCAGTGGCTAGTCCGAATGGGAGAGCCACAAACTGATAATGTTTGTCCAGAAAGGCGAACCTTAGGAACTGATGATGATCTTTGTGGATAGGAATATGTAGATACGCATCCTTTAAATCCACGGTAGTCATATATTGACCCTCCTGGATTGTAGGTAAAATTGTTCAAATGGTTTCCATTTTGAACGATGGAACTCTGAGAAATTTGTTTAGAATTTTTAAATCCAGAATTGGTCTGAAAGTTCCCTCTTCTTTGGGAACTACAAACAGATTTGAGTAAAAAACCCTGACCTTGTTCCACAGTTGGAACTGGGTGTATCACTCCCATCTTTAACAGGTCTTCTACACAATGTAAGAATGCCTGTCTACTTATTTGGTTTGAAGATAAGTGAGAAATGTGGAACCTTCCCCTTGGTTTCATGCATTTGCATTGGTTTCCAAGCTGGTTTAGTCTGGGAAGCGTTACCCTCTTGTCTAGAGGCTGCCGAGTTAGAAGCTGGTCCGTTCCTGAAATTGCGAAAGGAACGGAAATTGGACTTATTCTTAGCCTTGAAAGTCCTATCGTGTGGGAGGGCATGGCCCTTTCCCCCAGTGATGTCTGAAATAATTTCTTTCAATTCTGGCCCAAAAAGGGTCTTACCTTTGAAAGGGATATTAAGCAATTTTGTCTTGGAAGATACATCCGCCGACCAAGACTTTAGCCAGAGCGCTCTGCGCGCCACAATTGCAAACCCTGAATTTTTCACCGCTAATCTCGCTAACTGCAAAGCGGCGTCTAAAATAAAGGAATTAGCTAACTGAAGTGCGTGAATTCTGTCCATGACTTCCTCATACGGAGTCTCCCTACTGAGCGACTTTTCCAGTTCCTCGAACCAGAACCACGCCGCTGTAGTGACAGGAATAATGCACGAAATAGGTTGAAGGAGGTAACCTTGCTGTACAAAAATCTTTTTAAGCAAACCCTCCAATTTTTTATCCATAGGATCTTTGAAAACACAATTGTCCTCAATGGGAATGGTCGTGCGTTTGGCTAGTGTAGAAACCGCCCCCTCGACCTTAGGGACTGTTTGCCATATGTCCTTCCTGGGGTCGACCATAGGGAACAATTTCTTAAATATAGGAGGAGGGACAAAAGGTATGCCTTGCTTCTCCCACTCCTTATTCACTATGTCCGCCACCCGTTTAGGTATCGGAAAGGCATCAGGGTGCACCGGGACCTCTAGGAACTTGTCCATCTTGCACAAGTTTTCTGGGATGACCAGATTGTCACAATCATCCAGAGTAGATAGCACCTCCTTAAGTAATGCGCGGAGATGCTCTGATTTAAATGTCACAACATCAGGTTCTGCCTGCTGAGAAATTCTTCCTGTATCAGAAATTTCTCCATCTGAGAAACCCTCCCTCACTGCCACTTCAGACTGGTGTGAGGGTATGACAGAAAAATTATCATCAGCGCCCTCCTGCTCTACAGTGTTTAAAACAGAGCAATCGCGCTTTCTCTGAAATGCTGGCATTTTGGATAAAATATTAGCTATGGAGTTATCCATTACTGCCGTCAATTGTTGCATAGTAACAAGCATTGGCGCGCTAGAAGTACTAGGGGTCGCCTGCGCGGGCATAACTGGTATAGACAAAGAAGGAGAAGATGTAGAACTATCTCTACTTCCTTCATCTGAGGAATCATCCTGGGCAACCTTACTATTTGTGACAATACTGTCCTTACTGTGTTTGGACGCTATGGCACAATTATCACATATATTTGAAGGGGGAACCACATTGGCTTCCATACATACAGAACATGATCTATCAGAAGGTATAGACATGTTAAACAGACTTAAACTGGTTAATAAAGTACAAAAACCGTTTTAAAACAAAACCGTTACTGTCTCTTTAAATGTTAAACAGGGCACACTTTATTACTGAATATGTGAAAAACTATGAAGGAATTGTCCAATCTTTACCAAATTTTCCACAGTGTCTTAATGCATTCAAAGTATTGCACCCCAATTTTCAAGCTGTTAACCCTTAAAATGTGGAAACCAGAGCCGTTTGCAATTTTAACCCCACTACAGTCCCAGCCACAGCCTTTGTTGTGACTTCAACTATCCCAGGGTGGTATTTCAAGCCTTCTAGGAACTTTTTCAGTGGAAACCAGACCCTCTCACATGCATCTGCATGCACTGTACTTAAAAGAAACTGTGCAATAATGGCGCGAAAATGAGGCTCTGCCTAATACAGTGAAAGGCCCTTCCTGACTGGGAAGGTGTCTTAACTAGTGCCTGGTGATAAAAAACGCTCCCCAAATAATAAAAGTGTGAAATCCACTTCAAACTTTAAATAAAAACTTAAATAAACAATCGATTTAGCCCTTAAGAGTGTCCACCAGTTAATAGCCCATAATAAGCCCTTTATTCTTTCTAAGTCTAAGAAAATGGCTTACCGATCCCCATGAGGGAAAAATGACAGCCTTCCAGCATTACACAGTCTTGTTAGAAAATGTCTAGTCATACCTTGAGCAGAAAAGTCTGCAAACTGTTCCCCCCAACTGAAGTTCTCTCATCTCAACAGTCCTGTGTGGGAACAGCAATCGATTTTAGTTACTGCTGCTAAAATCATACTCCTCTTTAAAACAGAACTCTTCATCTCTTTCTGTTTCAGAGTAAATAGTACATACCAGCACTATTTTAAAATAACAAACTCTTGATAGAAGAAATAAAAAACTACAACTAACACCACAAACTCCTCACCATCCCCGTGGAGATGCTACTTGTTCAGAGCGGCAAGGAGAATGACTAGGGGGCGGAGCCAGAGGGGGAGCTATATGGACAGCTCTTGCTGTGTGCTCTCCTTGCGTTTCCCTGTAGGGGAGGAGAATATCCCACAAGTAATGGATGACGCCATGGACCGGACACACCAATGTTGGAGAAATTTTATTTAAAAAAAAAAAAAAAGAGATATCATGTCAGGGGGGCAGGGGGCTAAGCATTGACCAGCTAAGCTTTGTAGAGACAAGTCAGATCATCATGGCTGCTGCTGCTATTAGAGTTACTTTAATAAATAACATCAATAATTAACATGTCATATGCTGAGGCCAGCCACATATTTTATATACAAGGCTGAAAAAGCTAGCACAAGAGCCTGCCGGCTGAGGGTACTTAAATCTTTTCTGAGGCTGAGCAATGTCCTTTTTTTTTATTTCATTGAGCGATTGTGTGTATGAGTGTATTATGTGTAAAAGGAGATATGAAAGGTGTGTGAATGGCCGGTAACAATGGTTGAAGCCTTGCCGTGGCGTTACTGCTCACATGTATACTGTGTGTGTACACATGTGCTAATTCAACCTACCTGAGACTGTATGCAAGCTTTTTACGAGCCCTGGCTGGAGAAAATTTAATTTTTAAATGCAGTAGCAGCAAAAAAAAAAGGAAGTCACAACTCTCTAACCAAAAAAAAAATGATATGGCCAAAAATGACCTAAATCCATGGGGGGGGGGGGGGTTCTGAGTGCCTAGGGCAGCACAAAACCTAAATACGCCCCTGGATGTTATGTGTAGTAGGAAGGAAATCTGAGATTATACTCTGGTTATGAGAGACATATTATATCCAACACACTGTTATAACAGAAGTGATTTTAGTCAGCATTGTAAACATAAAGAAGCAAGGCATTCTCACAAGTGGAAGTGGGAAGGGGGATGGTAGAAATAGAGATTCACAGACTCAATAACATACGGCAAAATTACAAGTTGTGCGGTTCGGTACGGCTATACCGGTGAAAAATTAGCCATTGCGCGCGGAATATACAGGTCTCCCGTATTACAAGTCACGGCGGTACAGCTATACCGATAGCGTTTTAGCCTTTACGCAAATCTCCATTCCGCACTCAGAAGATTTCTTTTGAGTGCAGGATTTTCATTGCGCCTGTATTACAGGTTGTGCGGTCCAGCTATTAAGCTAGCGTTATAGTCTATACCGCCGCGATCCATTCCGCTATCTGAGACCAGTAGTAGAAGATTTTGTGAAATAAACTAAAATGTTACAAAGTACACTAATATCCATAAACTACCTATTAACCCTTAAACCGCTATCCCTCCATATCGCAAATAGTATAATAAACCTATTAACCCCTAAACTGCCACCCACCCACATAGCCAACACTAAATAAACCTATTAACCCCTAAACCACCAACCCCCCACATAGTCAACATTAATTAACCTATTAACCCATAAACCGTCAGCCCCCCACATCTCTACTACTAAAATAAACCTATTAATCCCTAAACCGCTGCCCCCCACATCACTACTACTAAACTACAACTATTAACCCCTATGCCACCATTCCTCACAACGAAATAAACCTAATTACACTATTAACTCCTAAACCACCATCCCCCACAATGCAATAAACCTAATTAAACTATTAACACCTAAACCGCTATCCCCCAACAATGCAAATAACTAATTTAATCACTAAGCCCTGGATGAAGATAGAAGAGGTCCCCGCAGTGGATGAAGATGTCGCCGCCTGGAACAAGACCTTCACCGCCTGGAACAAGACATTCTCCGCCGGACTTCAGGAATGGTGAGTATCTATTTGGGGGTTTGCCCATACAAATGCCCCTTTAGGGGCAATGGGTAGCTTAAGTTTTTTTAGTGTTAGTTTTTTTTATTTTGGGGTTGTGTGTGTGTGGGGGGGTTACTTTTAGGGGGTAACTTGTACTTTATTTTGGTAGAAGAGCTGATTGCTTTAGGGCAATGCCCTACAAAAGGCCCTTTTAAGGGCTATTGGTAGCTTAGTGTTAGATTAGGGGGTGTTTTTATTTTGGGAGGATTTTTTATTGTTATAGGGGTATTAGATTAGGTTTAATTTTTTTATTTTTGATCATTTGGTTTATTATTTTCT
Organism: Bombina bombina; assembly: GCF_027579735.1. Taxonomy (NCBI): domain Eukaryota; kingdom Metazoa; phylum Chordata; class Amphibia; order Anura; family Bombinatoridae; genus Bombina; species Bombina bombina. Next base: position 983,864,282 of record NC_069500.1, on the reverse strand, counting down.
GTAATTTTAAACTTTTTTATTTTTTGTAGTTTTAGATTTATTTATATTAATTTAATCTTAGTTTTTTTTTTAAATTAATGTTAGGATTTTTTATTTTAACTTAGTATTTTTTTATTTTATGTAATTGGGGTTAATTTAGGGGATGTTTTGGTAGGGGGCTTAGTGATTAAATTAGTTATTTGCGTTGTGGGTGGATGGGTGTTTAGGGGTAAATAGGTTTATTATAGTAGTAGCAATGTGGGGGGCTGGAGGTTTAGGGGTTAATAGGTTTATTTAGGTGTTAACGATACAGGGGGCGGCGGTTTAGGGGTTTTTCACTTTATTTAGTATCGGTGATGTCGGGGGGCAGTGGATTAGGGGTATATAGACTAGGGGTTTATGTCAGGGTGTTAGGTTTTAAAGTAACTTTCTTTTCCCCATAAACATCAATGGGGATTGCGTTACGGCGATCGCCATTCAAAGATCGCAGGTGTTATTTTTTTTCTAACACTTTCTCTCCATTGATGTCTATTGGGGAAAATGTGCACAAGCACGTCAAGTCAGGCCTTGGGTTTTGTGCGGTATGGAGCTTAATGTACCATACCACAAAAAACAAAAGAAGGGTTTTCTGTAACTTGTAATGGCAGCGCTATGGAGATTGCGATACTGCTTATTTTTTTGCGTTATTTACGCACCCGGTTTAGCACACAGCTTGTAATCTTGGTGACTGATTATTTATTTTCAATTCTAGAGTTTGCAGGGTTTATTATTAGTTTTATCTGGATATATTTAAAAGTAATTCTCTATTTTACTTAAAGGGACAGTCTAGGCCAAAATAAACTTTCATGATTCAGATAGGGCATGTCATTTTAAACAATTTTCCAATTTACTTTTATCACCAATTTTGCTTTGTTCTCTTGGTATTCTTAGTTGAAAGCTTAACCTAGGAGGTTCATATGCTAATTTCTTAGACCTTGAAGGCCACCTCTTTTCAGAATGCATTTTAACAGTTTTTCACCACTAGAGGGTGTTAGTTCATGTTTTTCATTTAGATAACACTGTGGGCGTGCACGTGAAGTTATCTGGGAGCAGGCACTGATTGGCTAAACTGCAAGTGTGTCAAAAGAACTGAAATAAAGGGACAGTTTGCAGAGGCTTAGATACAAGATAATCACAGAGGTTAAAAGTATACTAATATAACAGTGTTGGTTATACAAAACTGGGGAATGGGTAATAAAGGGATTATCTATCTTTTAAAACAATAAAAATTCTGGTGTAGACTGTCCCTTTAAAAAAGCCTTTTATTTTTAAGCAAACAGACATTTTTCCCTATAAAGTTAGCTAAAAAATTATAATTTGTGTTCAGTTTACCTTGAGACCATTAAAGACTTTTGGTTTGCTGTATAGTATAGTTAATGAGTTAATGGAATCAACTTTTTGGCTAGGCATATAGGGTCAAAATACCTTTTACAATTAGTTTTACCAAATAATTTAATAAATGTAATATTCTCTAAATGAAATTATATTGTTGTTTATACCTGGTTCCATCCCCTCTATAAACTGTCCCATTTTAAAGATGCAAATATTTCAAAACCCGAACTATTCTGAAATCCAAATTTTGTTCCAGTCCCAAGCAATTTGGTTAAAGAGCTTTTTACCTGTAGTAAACTAATAAATCATTCATAATTATATAAATAATATATTGTTAAAACTATAAACAAAAAAAGATTAATTAAACATAACATTATCTGACAGATGTAAATTAAATTATTTATCAAATGAGGAGAAGTCAGCCGGAAAGCCAAACGGTCGCATGGTGCTGCAGCTCTGATGTTAAACAGCTGAGTGTGCCAGATATCCCACTCTTTAGTCCATGGAACTTTCCAGAGGCTATCTACAGGTCCAGGTGCACATCTGGAGCTGACCTGCTGTCTACTTGGGCCCTTGGCGAGTGCGGTTGGCATTGAGAAAAATTTGCGGCTGCACTAAGGCAGAAAGAAAAGAAACCATTTTTAATAAGGCCCGTGCTACTCACCCATTGTGGCTGTCTTTCCAAATCTTGGAGACTCACTGGGAGACAACATTAGGCTAAAGCCACAAGGCAGGAGGCTCCATATGGGGCGTGTAGAGAGTGGAGAACCTGCATGTCAGATGCGAATCACTTCCATAACTGAATTAAGGAAATATATTACAGCTACAAATGAGAGACTTGAAATTCTAGACATCACAGTTGACCAGTCCAAACCTCTAAACCATATTCAAAACTGGCAGAACAAGTTTTCATTCTTGAAGATAAATTGGTGGACATAGAATATAGGTCCTGCCACAACAACGTGTGGGATCCCAGAAGCAGTCTCCACTCCAGATATTATTCCATTTCTCATAGATATTTTAGTCAATTGCCCCCCCCCCAAAAAAAAACCCACACACTAAAAACCTCATTGACAGAGCACACAGATCAGCAAGGTCTGAAGGTTATCCAACTGAAAAACCTAGTTATGTCATTGTCAGGTTACACTTCTATACTTACAAAGAATTACTTCAAAAAGCTATTTTCCAAAAAACAACTTTGCCAGAGAAGTAAGCTAATATAAATAAATGTGCTGAGCTATTGCCACACATGTTACAAAAGAGAAAAGCATTTGTGGACATCACTAGAGCACTTAGAAAACATAATATCCCCTACAGGTGTTTTTTTTCCACCAAACTGTTGGTATCTGGAGATAACCAAGTGCACACCATAGAAACATAGATAGAAACATAGATATTGACGGCATATAAGAGCCATAGGCCCAGCAAGTCTGCCCGATATTACCTAACAATATAAACTTATCTAGTTCGTAGGATGGCCTTATGCTTGTCCCAGGCATTTTTAAAGTCCCCGACAGTGTTTGTCATTACTACCTCTTGAGGAAGTTTATTCCATAAATCAATCACTCTTTCTGTAAAGAAGTGCTTCCTCAAATTACTCCTGAATCTACTACCCTTCAGCTTGAGATCATGACCCCTTGTTCTTGAATTTTCCATTTTAAGTAAAATACCCACAGCCTCAGTTTTACTAAGTCCTTTAACGTACTTCAAAATTGCTATCATATCACCTCTTTCCCTTCTCTCCTCTAAGCTATACATATTTAGGTCATTGAGCCTCTCCTGGTAAGTTTTATTTTTTAAACCATATACCATTTTGGTAGCCCTCCTTTGCACAGATTCAAGTTTGTTAATATCCTTCTGAAGGTATGGCCCCCGGAACTGCACACAATACTCAAGATGAGGTCTAACTAATGATCTATAAAGTGGCATAAGAACCTAAGGCCTAGATTTGGAGTTTTGCGTTAGAAGGGGTGCGTTAGCTACGCGTGCTTTTTTTTGGCCGCACCTTTTAAATACCGCTGGTATTTCGAGTTCACAGAATGGCTGCGTTAGGCTCCAAAAAGGGAGCGTACAGGCATATTTACCACCACTGCAACTCTAAATACCAGCGGTGCTTACGGACGAGGCCAGCTTCAAAAACGTGCGCGTGCACGATTCCCCCATAGGAAACAATGGGACAGTTTGAGCTGAAAAAAAACCTAACACCTGCAAAAAAGCAGCGTTCAGCTCCTAACGCAGCCCCATTGTTTCCTATGGGGAAACACTTCCTAAGTCTGCACCTAACACCCTAACATGAACCCCGAGTCTAAACACCCCTAACCTTACACTTATTAACCCCTAATCTGCCGCCCCCGCTATCGCTGATCCCTGCATATTATTTTTAACCCCTAATCTGCCGCTCCGTACACCGCTGCAAACTACATTATAGCTATGTACCCCTAATCTGCTACCCCTAACACCGCCGACCCCTATATTATATTTATTAACCCCTAATCTGCCGCCAGCTACCTACAATAATTAACCCCTAATCTGCCGACCGGACCTCACCGCTACTATAATAAAGTTATTAACCCCTAATCCGCCTCACTCCCGCATCAATAACCCTATAAGAAATAGTATTAACCCCTAATCTGCCCTCCCTAACATCGCCTACACCTAACTTCAATTATTAACCCCTAATCTGCCGACCAGACCTCACCGCTACTATAATAAATGTATTAACCCCTAAAGCTAAGTCTAACCCTAATACTAACACCCCCCTAAGTTAAATATAATTTTATTCTAACGAAAAAAAATAAATCTTATTAAATAAATTATTCCAATTTAAAGCTAAATACTTACCTGTAAAATAAATCCTAATATAGCTACAATATAAATTATAATTATATTGTAGCTATTTTAGGATTAATATTTATTTTACAGGCAACTTTGTATTTATTTTAACCAGGTACAATAGCTATTAATTAGTTAATAACTATTTAATAGCTACCTAGTTAAAATAATTACAAAATTACCTGTAAAATAAATCCTAACCTAAGTTACAATTAAACCTAACACTACACTATCAATAAATTACTTAAATAAAATACCTACAATTATCTACAATTAAACCTAACACTGCACTATCAATAAATTAATTAAATAAAATACCTACGAATAAATACAATTAAATAAACTAACTAAAGTACAAAAAATAAAAAAGAACTAAGTTACAAAATATAAAAAAATATTTACAAACATTAGAAAAATATTACAATTTTAAACTAATTACACCTACTCTAAGCCCCCTAATAAAATAACAAAGCCCCCCAAAATAAAAAAATGCTCTACCCTATTCTAAAATTAAAATAGAAAAGCTCTTTTACCTTACCAGCCCTTAAAAGGGCCATTTGCGGGGCATGCCCCAAAGAATTCAGCTCTTTTGCCTGGGAAAAAAAACATACAATACCCCCCCCAACATTACAACCCACCACCCACATACCCCTAATCTAACCCAAACCCCCCTTAAATAAACCTAACACTAAGCCCCTGAAGATCTTCCTACCTTATCTTCACCACACCGGGTATCAGCGATCGGTCCAGGCTCCGATGTCTTGATCCAAGCCCAAGCGGGGGCTGAACGTCCATCCTCCGGCTGAAGTCTTGATCCAAGCGGTGGCTAAAGAAGTCCATCTTCGGGCAGAAGTCTTCATCCTATCCGGGCAGAAGCGGATCCATCCTCTTCTTCCGACGACTAGACGACGAATGAAGGTTCCTTTAAGGGACGTCATCCAAGATGGCGTCCCTCGAATTCCGATTGGCTGATAGGATTCTATCAGCCAATCGGAATTAAGGTAGGAAAAATCTGATTGGCTGATGTATTGGGATCTGCGGTATGGAAAAGTCGAGGCTGCAAAGTGAGCGTTAGACCCTTTCCTGACTGACTCCAAATACCAGCGGGCGGTAAAAACCAGCGTTAGGACCCCCTAACGCTGGTTTTGACGGCTACTGCAAAACTCTAAATCTAGGCGTAACTATTTCTGCTGCAAATACCAATACATCCAAGCATTCTGCTAGCCTTACTCGCTGCATTACTACATTGTTTACTAAGTTTTAAATCATCTGAAATAATAATTCCCAAGTCCTGTTCCTCATCTATCAAAAATATATAAGGTACAAAAGAAACCCCATAACAGCACTCTTCAATAACAATGGTATATGCAAAAACACAAAATTTGTGCCAAAGTCTAAAATATATAGACACAGTCCGAGCTAGGGCTATAAGAGAAAGCTGCACATATCGTGCAGCTTAGAGTATAGACAGTTAATAACAATGCGGCCCTGCTCCGGACTATAATGGGTAAAGACTTAGGATAAATAGTACTACCGGTGCTGAGGTCTATACAAGCAAATATATAAAAAATATATAAGAAACAAAAGAAACCCCATAACAGCACTCTTCGTCGAATTAAACCTTATTTAAATACACATATAATCAAATTTACTGTATACGTGTTGTTAGGCTATACAAATATGCGTAATACTTATAACCGTGATTACCAGAAAAATAAACAAAATTATAAACTAAGTATGAAAGAGAGAAGGAGAACTCTAGGGGACAAAAAACAAGGCTTAAACATCAAACAAACATGCCAAGAGATACAAATATACTCATCGAATAGTGTCCACATGCGTAGTAGGTCAGTTCTGTGAACTAAGAAATATATATTGTATTATAACACAGTAGGTGACCACAATCCTGTTAAATAAACTGCAGTTTCTTGATAGAAGAAATCTACGTCCCATGCTGTTAGCACAGATAAAGCCTGTAAATATTTTCAGCTTAAATCTTGCTATGCGCCAATGCATAAGCCACGTGTGTGTGATCCTGGAAGGAGTGAGCTTTTTCTCATACGCGGTCGGTAACCCAGTTGCCCTGGTATATTCAAACTGCTGAGAAATCGAGTATTTAACCCGATGCCTGCTCCTTCTACACTTACACACTTGTGGTTAGCAAATTAAATGGCTCAAGGTATGCTGAATAAGAGTAATCAGCTGTAGACTGTGTTGATGTCCTCAAAAGTTTTCCTCCTTAACTCAAAAGAGAGTAAAGTAAAGCCGATGTCCGTTTCACCAAAAGTTTGGCTTCATCCGGGCATATCTATTTGGAGTCTATCATTTACTTTTTTAAGGCTTATTGATGTGAAGCCACCTCTGGAAACTGTTGCCAGCGAATATAGGTTCCCACTTAATTTAAGAGACACATGGTAACAATTTGTTTCATTAATATCATTGTTACAGAATTAAATAGATACAATATAAGTACATCATACTTAGATTTTTTTGGACTCATTGGTTTATGGCTTTCACCTACTAATACAGATTAAATCTAAGATTTTAGACTAGGTACACTTATAGGAAATGGCCTACATTAGTTTTCTCATTGAGGCCATTGGGGGCTTGCGTCCCTAAATTGAAGATCCATTTACTCTCATGTTGAAGCAACGTCCTATCTACATTGCCTCCCCTGATCCCCAGACTTACACGGTCAATTCCTATCATCTTAAATTCACATGGAGATGAATTATGATGCAGTTTGAAATGTCTCGTTATACTTGAAGTTTGAACTTTATTTTCTACGTCTCTTAAATGTTCAAGTACATGGTCACGGAGGGCTCTTGTCGTTTTTCTTACATAGTAAAGGGGACAACTGCACTCAGCCAAATATACTAAACCCTCTGTCCTACAAGTTATCTTGCTTCTAATTTTATAGATTTTGCCAGTTTTGTCAGAGAAAAAAACTTATTTTTTCAATATGATTGCAAGCCTTGCGATGTTTACAAGGATAGCATCCTGGTTCCACATTGATTCTATGGAGCCAATTGGATTTATTTTGGGGTCTGACGAAATGATTATGTACCAGACTGTCATGTAGGTTTGGCTGTGACGTTAGGACTGAATTTAATTTAGGATCAGTCTTAAGAATATGCCAGTAGCGCTTCATTATATTTCTAATATCTTCCCAGTTCTCATTATATCCTGTTATATATCTCATTTTCTGTTGTGTCCCTTTTAATTTTAATTGTTTGTTCTTTGAAATATTAAAGATGCTATCCTGTTGAGACTGATCACGTTGGCGTTGATACGCAGAGCTGATCAGTTTTCTTGGATAGCCTCTCTCAATGAATCTCTGTGTTAAATCATGGGATTCCTTTGTAAAGTCAACCTGTGATGCACAATTCCTTAGGGCCCGAAAGAATTGAGATACAGGGATACTCTTTATTTGATGCTTAGGATGAAAGCTGTCAGCTCTCAATAAGCTATTTGTTGAAGTTGGTTTACGGAAGACTTTTGTCTTTAGGCTTCCATCCTGTTTCATTATAGTCACATCAAGAAAATTAATTTCACTTATATTTGATGTCACAGTAAATTTGAGATTGAATGCCTCATTGTTTAAAGACTCAACAAAGTCTAAGAGTTGGTGTGCTGAACCCTGCCACAGGAGAAACACATCATCTATGTAATGAAGCCACACAGAAACATGTGTACCCACTGTGGCGGAGTCCAGCACATACATATTTTCCCAGTATCCCAGATAGAGGCATGCATATGAGGGAGCAAATTTTGCCCCCATAGCTGTGCCTCGTATCTGGAGACAATATCTGTCATCAAAAACAAATAGGTTATTGGTTAATGCAAACTCCAACAAGGTGCAAATAAAATCTATATGCTGCTTAAATGAAGTACCTCGTTGTGGTAGAAAATATCTTATTACTTGCAACCCTTTTTTGTGTGGGATACTGGAATATAGAGATTCGAGATCTATTGTCGCCAAAATCATGTCTTCCTCAATGTTTAAACCATTGATTTTCTTTAGAAGATCTGGTGTATATTGTACATAAATTGTAAGATACGTAACGAAAGGTTTTAAAAAATTATCAATTTCTTATCATATTTCTTATACTGTGACGTATCTTTTAACTGTCTATAACATTCATCCATATATCTGGAAGTATCCTGTAGTACAATGTTTCTTATTTCTTATCATATTTCTTATACTGTGACGTATCTTTTAACTGTCTATAACATTCATCCATATATCTGGAAGTATCCTGTAGTACAATGTTGCCCCCCTTGTTGGATGGCTTGATGGTTAAATTCCTATTACTGCCAAGCTCAATAAGAGCTTCCCTTTCCCCCTTAGACAAATTATCTGAGAGGGGACCAACATTGCACAAATTTGATATCTCTCCTTCTACCAATTTTACAAATGTATTCACTGCTGGTAATTTGTTCAAATTTGGCATAAAGAGTGATTTAGATTTAAGTCCACTTTTAATTGTAGTCTGTGCATCAGGGTATTCAGTCTCTGTGGTGCCTTTTTCTAATGATTCTAGTATTTGTAAGACACTCTCTAAATCCACTTCAGGATTAGATTCAGTTTCACCAGCAAATAATTTATAACACACAAGTTTTCTAGCAAAGAGTTAAGATCTTTTACTGCTTCAAACTTGTCAAGACTCTTAACTGGGGAAAATGACAATCCTTTTTTAAGTAAAGATATCTGATCGCTAGACAGTTTAACTGACAACAAATTAATAATTAGTCTATCATCTATTTCTTGTTCCTCAACCTGTAATGAGTGCTTCTTGGATTTGCCCCCTTGTTCTTGTTTCCTTTTACTTCTTCCCCTTCTAGTTCTGGACATCTTTTTGTTTCCTCAAAGGGGATGAACTTTTACCTTTGGTGCCTAATTTGTTTTTTTTCTCTCCATCCTCAGTATCACTACGATTATTTCTATTTCCATTTCAGATTGGGTACGTAAAATTTCATTTTTCATTTTTTCATTTAGTTCCTTGAACTCACTGTTCTCTTCCCATTTATTTAAAGGGACACTGAACCCAAATTTTTTCTTTTGTGATTCAGATAGTGCATGCAATTTTAAGCAACTATCTAATTTACTCCTTTTATCAATTTGTCTTCATTCTCTTGGTATGTTTATTTGAAAAGCAAGAATGTCAGTTTAGATGCCGGACCATTTTTGGTGAACAACCTGGGTTGTCGTTGCTGATTGGACACTACAAATAAACAAGTGCTGTCTATGGTTCTGAACCCAAAAATTGCTGGCTCCTAAGCTTAGATGCCTTCTTTTTCAAATAAAGATAGAAAGAGAATGAAGAAAACTTGATAATAGGAGTAAATTAGAAAGTTGCTTAAAATTGCATGCTCTATGTGAATCAGGAAAGAAAAAAGTTGGGTTCAGTGTCCCTTTAAGGATTCAGTAGTTTCTGTCAATTGTTAATTATTTTTTTCTAATTTCAAGTTATCCTTTTTTTAAATTAAAGTCATTAATTTGTTGGAGCACTCTGTCAGAATTTCTTTCCACTGATCCCTAAAATCTAGAATGATAGTTTCCTGTATGTTAGTCCCTGGCAGTTTTAAAAATCTAAAACCCCTGGGAATCATTCCTGCTGTCTGGTAGTTAGTTAAACTCGAAATCTCCCATTTTACTCTCAACTGTTTATACAGCAGCTGTTTCTGTTCTTAAAAATCCTTATATATGTTAGTATCTGCTGAAGTTGACTCATCCCCTGTTTCTTTTAGAGAGAAGGTATCTTTAACGTCTGAGTCCCAGTCACTATCACTATAGGTGAAAGCCATTATAACGCTACTAATAACAATGGTATATGCAAAAACACAAAATTTGTGCCAAAGTCTAAAATATATAGACACAGTCCGAGCTAGGGCTATAAGAGAAAGCTGCACATGTCGTGCAGCTTAGAGTATAAACAGTTAATAACAATGCGGCCCTGCTCCGGACTATAATGGGTAAAGACTTAGGATAAATAGTACTACCGGTGCTGAGGTCTACACAAGCAAATATATCAAAAATATATAAGAAACAAAAGAAACCCCATAACAGCACTCTTCGTCTAATTAAACCTTATTTAAATACACATATAGTCAAATTTACTGTATACGTGTTGTTAGGCTATACAAATATGCATAATACATATAACCGTGATTATCAGAAAAATAAACAAAATGATAAACTAAGTATGAAAGAGAGAAGGAGAACTCTAGGGGACAAAAAACAAGGCATAAACATCAAACAGACATGCCAAGAGATACAAATATACTCATCGAATAGTGTCCACATGCATAGTAGCTCAGTTCCGTGAACTAAGAAATATATATTGTATCATCACACAGTAGGCGGCCACAGTCCTGTTAAATAAACTGCAATTTCTTGATAGAAGAAATCTCCATCCCACGCTGTTAGCACAGATAAAGTCTGTAAATATCTTTAGCTTAAATATTGATATACGCCAATGCGTAAGCCACTTGTGTGTGTGATCCTGGAAGGAGTGTGCTTTTTCTCATATGCGGTCGGTAACCCAGTTCCCCCGGTATATTAAAAACGCGGAGAAATAGAGTATTTAACCCAATGCCTGCTTCTTCTACACTTACACACTTGCAGTTGGCAAATGAAATGGCTCAAGGTATGCTGAATAAGAGTAATCAGCTGTTGTAATGTCCCCTTTAATTCAGCCCCACCTTCTTTTGCTTTATAAGTGCACTTCCTGCTATCCTCTTTGCTTGATTATTTTGTTTGGCACAGGTTAAAGGATACACTCCTCCACTCCAGCTGACAGATATTGAGCCTCAAGCCTTTTTACCTATTAGGCTACTTGTTGCCTTCATCGCTATCCTGAACAAAGTACCTGACTCTTTTGTTACACATTTTGCTGTTCAGCTCCTCTCCGTTCTCAGCTACAGAACACTTCCTGTTTCCAGCGGATTGACTTTGTACAGCCGGATCTACACGCTGTTCCACGCTCACACCTTCCAGTAGCTTTCACGGACACTGCTACTGCTCCCTTCTCATCGTGTTAACATACACCAACCACCGGATTCATTCTACTACAGCTGCTAGTACTTGCAAGTATATCTCAATCTGTATTGAACTGCTAATTGTTATTTGTCTGCCATTCCTTGCTTGCAATACTTTGCTTATCTATTGGATAACCTGTTTTCTATCATTTGCTGCTTAAATCTCCAGTCTGCATTCTAACCATATCTTATGCTTTGCAACAATCAAAGTACTAAGAACATATCAGCCGTATATTTTTGCATAGTGTCATTTATACTTATATCAGCAGTTATCCTAACCTCTACCTGCTGTATTACTTTGCAAACACTCAGTTTCACTCTTAGACCGCTGCTGGGAATCATCCATTACTATTAAAGTGCTGTATTAATACTGACACTGCAGGCTAAGTCTTTCCTGTGGTTGTTCCGCTATTACAGCTACACAACATTTAAATATTGTAGTTATAACATAATAATCAAGCCTTAAAAAAAAAAAAAAAAAAAAAAAAAAAAAAAAAAAAAAAAAAAAAAAAAAAATTTAAAATATAGCTGCTAATAGTAATGGATCCCCAAACTGTGAAAACTGAAATTGATACTCTTAATCAAAAAGTTGAATATCTGGCAAGAGCACTTACAGATTTGCAAACCGAGAACAAAGCCTTAAAGAATTTGGTTAAAGACATAGTTGCACCAAAAAACCCTGAGCCTCCAGAGCCACAGGTAAATCCACCAGCTTTATTTTCAGGGAAAAGAAATGAATTCAGAGACTTTAAAAATGCCTGTTATCTTCTATTCACCATGAAACCCAGGACCTATTGTTCTGATAAAATAAAAGTCTGCACAGCCATATCTTATTTAACTGCCGAACCCAGGTCATGGGCAAACAGACTATTTGAGTCAAATAATCCTATTTTGGAGTCCATTGATCAATTCTTTCTTTCCATGGCAGCTTTATATGAGGATAGTAATACCCAGATTCAAGCAGAAACTAAACTCAGAGCACTTAAACAGGGTAAACGTCCTGTTGAGGAGTTTATAACTGATTTTCAAATGTGGGCAACTGACTCCCAATGGAATAACATTTCCCTGAAAAATCAGTTTAGATTGGGACTTAATGACACACTTAAAGATGAACTTTCAAGGCTGGAGATGCCTGATACATTGCAAGGATTAATGAAACTAGCAACCACTTTAGACCGTAGGTTTAGGGAGAGACGCTCTGAAAAATTATCAACAGACACACCCCCTAGAAGGTTATTGTTCCCCACTACTGAAAAACATAATCACCAACAAACACCCATGGAGATAGGTGCCATTAAAGGTCCTCTATCAGCTGAGGAAAAAATGAGACGACGCATGTCTAATCTCTGTCTTTATTGTGCGAATAAGGATCATTCAGTTTCATCCTGTCCAATTTTAAACCGACAAAAGAAGGGTAAGCTGACTAGTATAAATTCTGCCACACCTAAATTAAGTGTAGACCACCAATCATTCACATTATCTCTGTCTTTGCAGTGGGATCTCCAACAAATCAAGACTGACGCAATAATTGACTCCGGGGCTTATGATTGTTTCATAGATTCTAAGTTTGTTTCTGTAAATAAAATACCTTGTGTTGATAAGCATACACCTGTGTTTATAAAAGTTATTGACGGTTCCTTCATACATAACGGACCCATCACACAGCACACCATACCTTTGTTAATTACTACAAATCATGGTCACACTGAATATCTCAGTTTCGATGTAATACCAAACTCTTTACATCCTATTATTATGGGATATACATGGTTGAAAAAACATAACCCGAGTATAAATTGGGTGAAACCTAATATTTTATTTGATTCCCATTACTGCAAAACCACTTGTTTCCCCTATCAGTTACTTGGAGCAGTAGACATAGCTATTCCTGCTGAATACCATGATTTAACTGATGTCTTTGATCTAAAAGAGGCTGAGGTCTTGCCTCCTCATAGGGTATACGATTGCCCCATAGATTTAATCCCTGGTTCCCAAATCCCATACGGGAAAATTTATCCACTTTCACAGAAGGAGTTGCAACATTTAAGGGAATACTTCGATGACAACTTGAGAAAAGGCTTTATAGTACCCTCTGTCTCACCTGCAGCTGCAGGCATGTTTTTTGTTACTAATAAGGATCAGTCACTAAGACCAATCATCGATTATCGGGCCTTGAACTCAATTACCATAAAGAACCGTTACCCTCTGCCACTCATCCCCGAACTCCTAGAACGCTTAAATGGCGCCACCATTTTTACTAAATTGGATTTGAAGGGGGCCTATAACTTAATAAGAATCAAGGAGGGGGATGAGTGGAAGACAGCTTTTAGAACGAGGTACGGACTCTTTGAGTATAAGGTTATGCCATTTGGGCTGTGCAATGCCCCTGGCACATTTCAACACTTTATAAATGACATTTTCAAAGATCTAATTGATGTGTGTGTTATCATCTATCTCGATGACATTTTGGTTTATTCTAGAGATACACAGGAACACATAAAACATGTCAGGTGGGTCTTAACAAGACTTCGTGAACATAAATTATTTGCAAAGGCAGAAAAATGTTTATTTCATGTACATGAAATAAAATTTTTAGGTTATATTATCTCCCCTGACAAAGTACAGATGGATCCCGAAAAAGTGATGGCAATTAAGAACTGGCCCAAACCCACTAACTTGAAATCTCTACAGAGATTTTTAGGGTTCGCTAATTTTTATCGTAGATTCATATACAACTTTTCTACTATTGTGAAACCACTCACAAATCTAACCAGAAAGGCAGTTCCATTTCGGTGGACCCCAGATGCTGATCAAACCTTTAACTTACTAAAAGACTGTTTTACTACCGCTCCAATTTTAAGTTTACCAGATCATACTTGTCAGTTCATTCTGGAGGTGGATGCCTCAGACACGGGCTTGGGTGCAGTTTTATCCCAAAGATCTGATGAGAAACATCCTACTCACCCCATTGCCTTTTATTCCAGAACGTTGTTACCCGCTGAAGTTAATTATTCAGTAGGTGACAAGGAGTTGCTGGCAATAAAATGTGCACTGGAGGTCTGGAGGCATATCTTGGAAGGCACTGACAAAGCTTTCATTATCTACACTGATCATAAAAACCTTCAATATTTAAGACAGAATAAGACATTATCTTCCCGTCAAGTGCGTTGGTCACTTTTTTTTGATAGATTTAATTTTTTAATAACATACAGACCAGGCAAACTAAACCTCAAAGCTGATGCCCTTTCTCGACTGTCAGATAACAGACCACACACAGACGACACTTTACAAATGATACCTTCTCATAAAATAATCGGAACTTTAAACAATCTTGAAGTTGATATTTTAGAGGCTTTAGAAAGTGACAGGCTGCCTACACAATTTCAATTGCACAAAGAACCAAACGGTCTTCTCACAATGAATCAGAAATTGTACATACCAAAACAATTAAGATCCAGAATCCTAGATCATTATCATGATCATCCTCTGTCTGGTCATTTAGGTATAACCAAAACAACCGAACTAATGCAAAGGAATTTCTGGTGGCCAAATATGGGTAAAACTATACAAGATTATGTCACATCTTGTGAGACATGTGCACGATACAAAATCGAGAGGAAAAAACCAATAGGTTATCTCACACCTCTTCCTATTCCTGATATTCCCTGGACTGTAATTTCCATGGATTTTATAGTGGAACTTCCACCATCACAAAATCACAACACAATCATGGTAGTCGTCGACCATTTGACGAAACTTGCTCACTTTATACCTTTAAAAAGTTTACCCACAGCCTCCCAAACTACTGATACCTTCCTAAAACAAATTGTAAAACTACATGGGATACCAAATGTCATTATAACAGATCGTGGTTCTCAGTTTACCTCCCATTTCTGGAAGGAAATTTGCAAACTGTTAAACATACATCCTAGACTTTCAACGGCATATCACCCCCAGACTAATGGCCTCACTGAGCGAGTGAATGGTATCCTTGAACAATATCTTAGATGCTACATTACACACCAGCAGGATGACTGGCTCCATCATTTGGCCTTAGCCGAATTCTCTTATAATAATTCTGTATCGACCTCAACTAAGATGACCCCTTTCTATGCCACTTATGGTTATCACCCTCAAACCATCCGAATGCCTAAAATAGATTCTGCATCACCATCTGTCACTTCTTACTTAGCCAATCTACAGGATGCCCTACAACTACTGAAAGTTCACTTACACAAAGCCAAGACTGATCAACAACACTACTATAACACGAGACATCGTCCAGGTCCTGATTATAAAGTAGGCGACCAAGTGTGGCTTTCCACCAAATTTCTTAAACTTGTTATACCTTCTAAGAAATTGGGTAGTCAATTCATCGGACCATTCCGTATTCTACGTATTCTCAACCCAACAACTGTTGTGTTGGACCTGCCAGAGAAATACAAGATTCATCCTTCTTTTCATATATCGTTGCTCAAACCCTACAGAACCAGTGAAGAATTTCCGCGCTTAAGTGTTCCTCCACCACCTGTTACTGTCGAGGACCATGAGGAATATGAAGTTGATAGCGTCCTCGACTCACGTATACATCGTGGGAGACTGCAGTATTTGGTTCGATGGAAGGGGTATGGGCAGGAGGAGGACTCTTGGTTGTTGCACTCTCTGGTCCATGCTCCACGTCTTGTTGCTCTTTTTCATAGACGTTACCCTCAGAAACCCAATGCATCCTCGGTGATGATGCCCTGAAGGGGGGGGTCTGTAATGTCCCCTTTAATTCAGCCCCACCTTCTTTTGCTTTATAAGTGCACTTCCTGCTATCCTCTTTGCTTGATTATTTTGTTTGGCACAGGTTAAAGGATACACTCCTCCACTCCAGCTGACAGATATTGAGCCTCAAGCCTTTTTACCTATTAGGCTACTTGTTGCCTTCATCGCTATCCTGAACAAAGTACCTGACTCTTTTGTTACACATTTTGCTGTTCAGCTCCTCTCCGTTCTCAGCTACAGAACACTTCCTGTTTCCAGCGGATTGACTTTGTACAGCCGGATCTACACGCTGTTCCACGCTCACACCTTCCAGTAGCTTTCACGGACACTGCTACTGCTCCCTTCTCATCGTGTTAACATACACCAACCACCGGATTCATTCTACTACAGCTGCTAGTACTTGCAAGTATATCTCAATCTGTATTGAACTGCTAATTGTTATTTGTCTGCCATTCCTTGCTTGCAATACTTTGCTTATCTATTGGATAACCTGTTTTCTATCATTTGCTGCTTAAATCTCCAGTCTGCATTCTAACCATATCTTATGCTTTGCAACAATCAAAGTACTAAGAACATATCAGCCGTATATTTTTGCATAGTGTCATTTATACTTATATCAGCAGTTATCCTAACCTCTACCTGCTGTATTACTTTGCAAACACTCAGTTTCACTCTTAGACCGCTGCTGGGAATCATCCATTACTATTAAAGTGCTGTATTAATACTGACACTGCAGGCTAAGTCTTTCCTGTGGTTGTTCCGCTATTACAGCTACACAACATTTAAATATTGTAGTTATAACAGCTGTAGACTGTGTTGATGTCCTCAAATTTTTCCTCCTTAACTCAAAAGACAGTAAGTAAAGCCGACGTACGTTTCACCAAAAGTTTGGCTTCATCCAGGCATATCTATTTGGAATCCATCATTTACTTTTTTAAGGCTTATTGATGTGCAGCCGCCTCCAGAAACTGTTGCCAGTGAATATAGGTTCCCACTTAATTAAAGAGACACATGGTAACAATTTGTGTCATTAATATTATTGACAGTGTTACAGAATTAAATGGAGTAAAATAAAAAATACAATATAAGTACATCATACTTAGATTTTTTTGGATTCATTGGTTATATGGCTTTCACCTACTAATGAGAAATATGAAAGGATGAGAAAAGCTCTTCAAATATGCAACTCCACTGCAAACAAACATATGCAACAGTCTATTTCGTTGTTCCCGGGACTTACCCCAAATGAGCTCTGCTGCCCCTGTAGTTGCGACTTGGCTGTATGATCTTTACCATAAAGATGCTCTGGATATGCCGGGGGACCTACGTGGTCAGACCGAAACCTTGTCGGTGGGCTAATAGCTCCAAGTAAACGGCACTCACATGAGACTCCAGCAGCGCTTCTGGCTTGCCATATGGACTTTCAGCGTCGATCGTGACTCACAGGATTCTCCGCTCGGGGGGCGGTGCTCTCTGTCTTCACCCGGGTTTACAACAGGATACAGGTGAACAGGGGCTAAAGCGGATCCCAAGCTGGTGTGGATACGAACAATCACAAAGAAGGCAGGATCCAGCTTTAGTGTATAATAAAATCCAATTTTATTAGGTTTGATTAAAACGCCAAACAGGCTATAGAAACAGCACAAACAGAGTAGGTGTGTGAGCGTGACACCAGGGCTTACATGTTTCGGCCCGCAGCCGTAATCATAGCCATAGGTGTCATGCAGGTGAGTGCATACTTAAAAAGGTAATAGTAAAATGTGATTGGACAAGATACAAATTCAAAATACGCCCACACTCCACAGGTAGAAAGGGAATTAACCCTTGTTTCCCTTGATATGGAACAACACGTGTAAATACATTAGCAGATCAATATATGTACAAAATAGTATAATCTCCAAAACAACATTAGTAAATGATATGAATGTTAGAAATGATAAAAACACTGGCCATATAGACCGCACAGAATACTATGTAAATATACAAGAATAGAAGATATACACAAATAATATACTGCACTTAATGTACTATACTTCAGAATACGGTACAAAATGTATAAAATGTTTACCTCATAACACTTAACACTTCAAATACACAATCTTGTATAGTTTAACCCCTGCCTACCAGATAAATAATAATAATAGAATATGTACTATAGTATCAATGCACCTTAATTTTATATATATATAATGGTGCTAGTGGCTAGCTGTGGTACTATATAAACCTTATAAATTGTGTATTAGAGGATAAAATAGGGGGATAAGGGGAAAAACATAATATATAGTTCGGTTA
This sequence comes from Bombina bombina, assembly GCF_027579735.1. Classification (NCBI taxonomy): domain Eukaryota; kingdom Metazoa; phylum Chordata; class Amphibia; order Anura; family Bombinatoridae; genus Bombina; species Bombina bombina. The sequence continues at coordinate 983,846,000 of NC_069500.1, read as the reverse complement.
TGAATGAGAGTCAAAAAGGATATGGAATAGAAAATTAAATAAAATAAAAATTAAAATGTAAAAAATGAAAGTAAAAAACGCTGGAATGAAGTGTATGTGCTCAGTATGATATATGCCCTAAAAGTACGGTCCTAGATGGCTAATACTGGGAAAATGTAAGAGAAATATATATATATACACAAACATCATAAATATAGCATGGTAATATCCTGATGATGAGCAGTAGTGCTTGAGATGTATAATATGTTATACTATATATTATATAAGGCATGGTGGACATTACAGCAGGGCTAGCTAGTGTGGCTATTCCCAGAAATTAATTAAATCATATCTGGAGTTTAATCCTAAAGGAAGTCTAGTTTTTAACGTATAGATCCAATATACTTCCCTTTTGGCAAGTATATTCTCTAAGTTGCCACCCCTCTTCGGCACCTTGGCTTGTTCTATTGCCAGCCATTTAAAAGAATTTAAGCTACATCTGTGTTTAGTGGCAAAATGTTGAACCAGAGGTGTACTTGACGTGCCTTTAGTAATTGTGGAAAAGTGTTCTCTGATACGTGAATTGATGTCCCTCGAGGTTAACCCTACATACTGGATATTACATAAGGTGCATATAATAATGTATATGACATCCGTACTTTGGCAATTGAGGCAAGTTTTAATGGGATATGTCTGACCAGTTGTTGTAGAGGTGAATTCTTTAGTAACCCAAGCAAAATCACAGGGTTTACACTTTTTATGGCCGCATTTAAACATACCTAAATGTTGTAGCCATGAGCTGGTAGGTTGTAATGTCTGTTTGAGTTCTGTTGGCGACAGCATAGATGCTAGTGTGGGGCTTTTTCTGTATGAACACCTGACCCCTTGTTTCACGGTGTCAATCAGCTTATCATCAGCTGCCAGTAGAGGGAAATGTTTCTTAACTATATTACAAATCTGTGAGTATTGTGTACTATATGTTGTCACAAAGTGTACACCTTGAAAATCACTGTGTGTTTGTTTGGGTTTGTCTTTCAAAAGTTGATCCCTATCTAGCTTGTCCACAGCTGATCTAGCTTGTTTGATGTGTCTGCGTGTATATTTTCTTTCTTTAAGCCTCTTCTCAAGGCAATCAGCCTCCTGCACATAATCCACAGTGTTCCTCTTTAGCCTAGAAAATTGGCCCTTTGCAACAGCATATGATGTATTTTTGGGATGGCAACTGGAAGCGTGCAGGAGGGTGTTGCCAGAGATGGGCTTGCGATATACTTTAGAGGTGATTTGTCCACTACTTTCTCCTGTAAGGCATAGGTCTAAGTAATTAATAGACTTTGTGTCTGTAACGTAAGTGAAACTTAAGTTTAAATCGTTATTATTGATCATTTCCATGAAAGACAATATATCTACAGGTGACCCTGACCAGATAAAAAGAAGGTCATCTATGTAGCGTTTAAAAAAACAAATATGTGATCTGTATGGGTTACTGTGGTCAAAGATGTTGTCTAGCTCCCATTTGCCAAGAAATAAATTTGCATAGGAGGGGGCGTATTTCGCCCCCATGGCCGTTCCACATCTCTGAACATAGTATTGCCCTTCAAAGGTGAAAAAATTGTGAGTCAAAAGAAATTCTAGGATTCTCAGAACGTAGTCTTGGAAATCTGGTGTGTATTCTGTATGTGTAGTCAAAAAATACCTAACTGCCTCAATACCTTTATTATGTGGAATTCTGGAATATAGAGAGACCACATCCACTGAAAGCCAGTGATAGTTTGTTTGCCAATTTGTGTCAGTTAGCAAATTGAGTACATGCTTTGAATCCCTGGTATATGAGGGTAGTTAGTTAACCAGAGGTTGTAAAATGGCATCAAGCCACTGGGACAATCTTTCAAATAAGGAGTCTATACCGCTAACTATTGGGCGGCCCTTTACATCAGTTAATGATTTATGGACCTTGGGGAACATATGGAACACTGGGATCCTAGGATATTTGACATAAAGATAGTCTGCTGTATTTTCATCCAAAAAACCATGTTCAACACCATCATCTAGGATACCACATAGGAGTTTCTTATACTCATTTGTTGGATTTCTGGGTAAGAGTGAGTAGTCTGAAGGATTACTTAGCTGTCTGAGAGCTTCTGATACATAATCTTTCCTATCAAGGACTACAATAGTGCCGCCCTTATCTGACGGTCTAATCACAAGATTTGGTTGTTGTTGTAATGACCTGAGTGCTTGGGATTGTCTTTTGGTCAGATTATTTGCTGTACTATCTATAGTCTCCTTCAGTTTCTGTAGGTCTGCCTCTACTCGTGCGTGGAATGTCTCTATTATTGGCCCTCTGTTTTGTATCGGGTAGAAGGTAGATTTGTTTTTGAATGAAAAAGCCCTATTCAGTGTTCCAGATGCACTGTTACTCTCTATGGCTAGATTTTGTAGAGATATAAGATCACAGACTTCTGAAAATGTGTTTATACCTGTACATGTTGTAGTGTGGACACTAGTTGATTCAGAGTGGGTGATCTCATATGGAGTGTCTGCAAAATGTTTCTTAAGTGTGATATTCCTTACAAATTTGTTGATATCGATGAGTGTTTGGAAAATGTCAAAGCTTGTAGTAGGTGCAAAACCTAAACCCAGAGACAATACATCTATTTGATCTTTAGTCAATGTAGTTGAGGATAAGTTTACCACACTATTTATTTGTATTTGGTCTGTGTGCGGTTGCCCCGTACAGGGTATCTCTCTTGGCTGTTGTAAGGTTTCCCCCCTATACCCTGCAAAGGTGGACCTATTGGAAAAACCTGATTTAAAAGTAGCATATCTTGTGCCCCTGTGTTCCCAATGTGTGCACTCATTTGTTCATCTGGTCTGTTAGTAGGAACATATTTGGACACAGTATTTTTATCTTTGGATCTTGCTGCTTGTGGTACCAGGCTAGCAGATGTTGTGTTGGGCATACTGGGAGTATTAGGGGCATTAACAATATTGGAGGAAACAGTGGGAACCGTGGGTACCTTTAGAATGCCCTGTTGAGTGTTAGAAATAGTGTTTGTTTGTGTTACTCTGTCTATCTCATTGTCACCACCTGAGTTATATTCGCCTCCTGAGTTATATTCATCAGACGATCTGTCTGTATCACTATCAGAGAAGCTGACCTGTTTGCGGTGACCTCTACCATGTCTGCGATTGCCTCTACGGTTTTTGTTCTGTGGTAAGCTTCGTCTATAGTTGGAACGTTGTTTTTTGTTCCAAATATACACTGAGTTTTTCTGGTAATCAGTTTTGTCACGTACAAACTTAATATGTTTGTTTTCCATTATGATTTGCTTACCACGGGCCAAAGACTCTTGCAGGATTTTATCGAATTTGGCAAAATCTGGATCAATACTTCTATTGTTAAACTCAATCTGAAGGGTATCTATCTCTAGTTTGATATCACTTAGTTGCTTTGTCCTATATTGTATTAATAGTAACATTAATTGGCATGAACATTCTGATAACACTGCATTCCATTTATCAACAAATTCTACATCTGTGGTATCAACCTCAAAAGTAGGAAATTTAAAAATTCTCAGTCCTCTGGGAATCATTTGGGCTTTAAGATATGATTGGAATGTCCAAATGTCCCACTGTGCCTTAGTTTCTTTAAACAGAAGGGTTTCCATAGTATCAAATAAAGTGCTGAGTGAAAGTGTCCCCTTATCCTCAGAAAATATTTTTTCACATTCTGTGGAAAAGTCACTACGTGTTGTAGCCGGTCTCAGGGAAAAATATTGTTGTTGTGCTGGTTCTTCCATTATAATTCTGTAGCAATCGTATTAATTAAATGTTCACTGTTATAGTGGATAGTCAATATATAGTAGTAAATAGTAAAATAGAGCCCCTGTATTTGTATACTGCAATGAAGAGTTTCTCTGGGTATCACCAGTAATACCCCAAATAAATGAGAAATATGAAAGGATGAGAAAAGCTCTTCAAATATGCAACTCCACTGCAAACAAACATATGCAACAGTCTATTTCGTTGTTCCCGGGACTTACCCCAAATGAGCTCTGCTGCCCCTGTAGTTGCGACTTGGCTGTATGATCTTTACCATAAAGATGCTCTGGATATGCCGGGGGACCTACGTGGTCAGACCGAAACCTTGTCGGTGGGCTAATAGCTCCAAGTAAACGGCACTCACATGAGACTCCAGCAGCGCTTCTGGCTTGCCATACGGACTTTCAGCGTCGATCGTGACGTCACAGGATTCTCCGGTTGGGGGGCGGTGCTCTCTGTCTTCACCCGGGTTTACAACAGGATACAGGTGAACAGGGGCTAAAGCGGATCCCAAGCTGGTGTGGATACGAACAATCACAAAGAAGGCAGGATCCAGCTTTAGTGTATAATAAAATCCAATTTTATTAGGTTTGATTAAAACGCCAAACAGGCTATAGAAACAGCACAAACAGAGTAGGTGTGTGAGCGTGACACCAGGGCTTACATGTTTCGGCCCGCAGCCGTAATCATAGCCATAGGTGTCATGCAGGTGAGTGCATACTTAAAAAGGTAACAGTAAAATGTGATTGGACAAGATACAAATTCAAAATACACCCACACTCCACAGGTAGAAAGGGAATTAACCCTTGTTTCCCTTGATATGGAACAACACGTGTAAATACATTAGCAGATCAATATATGTACAAAATAGTATAATCTCCAAAACAACATTAGTAAATGATATGAATGTTAGAAATGATAAAAACACTGGCCATATAGACCGCACAGAATACTATATAAATATACAAGAATAGAAGATATACACAAATAATATACTGCACTTAATGTACTATACTTCAGAATACGGTACAAAATGTATAAAATGTTTACCTCATAACACTTAACACTTCAAATACACAATCTTGTATAGTTTAACCCCTGCCTACCAGATAAATAATAATAATAGAATATGTACTATAGTATCAATGCACCTTAATTTTATATATATATAATGGTGCTAGTGGCTAGCTGTGGTACTATATAAACCTTATAAATTGTGTATTAGAGGATAAAATAGGGGGATAAGGGGAAAAACATAATATATAGTTCGGTTATGAATGAGAGTCAAAAAGGATATGGAATGGAAAATTAAATAAAATTAAAATTAAAATGTAAAAAATGAAAGTAAAAAACGCTGGAATGAAGTGTATGTGCTCAGTATGATATGCCCTAAAAGTACGGTCCTAGATGGCTAATACTGGGAAAATGTAAGAGAAATATATATATATACACAAACATCATAAATATAGCATGGTAATATCCTGATGATGAGCAGTAGTGCTTAAGGATATTTGTATATACATATACATTACTCCATATGTAGGGCAACATTGAAGTAAAGGTATATAAACCCATAATGCAGTAATACCAATAATTGCACAGGATGGTAATTGGATAGTGCATGAGATGTATAATATGTTATACTATATATTATATAAGGCATGGTGGACATTACAGCAGGGCTAGCTAGTGTGGCTATTCCCAGAAATTAATTAAATCATATCTGGAGTTTAATCCTAAAGGAAGTCTTGTTTTTAACGTATAGATCCAATATACTTCCCTTTTGGCAAGTATATTCTCTAAGTTGCCACCCCTCTTCGGCACCTTGGCTTGTTCTATTGCCAGCCATTTAAAAGAATTTTAGCTAAATCTGTGTTTAGTGGCAAAATGTTGAACCAGAGGTGTACTTGACGTGCCTTTAGTAATTGTGGAAAAGTGTTCTCTGATACGTGAATTGATGTCCCTCGAGGTTAACCCTACATACTGGATATTACATAAGGTGCATATAATAATGTATATGACATCCGTACTTTGGCAATTGAGGCAAGTTTTAATGGGATATGTCTGACCAGTTGTTGTAGAGGTGAATTCTTTAGTAACCCAAGCAAAATCACAGGGTTTACACTTTTTATGGCCGCATTTAAACATACCTAAATGTTGTAGCCATGAGCTGGTAGGTTGTAATGTCTGTTTGAGTTCTGTTGGCGACAGCATAGATGCTAGTGTGGGGCTTTTTCTGTATGAACACCTGACCCCTTGTTTCACGGTGTCAATCAGCTTATCATAGGCTGCCAGTAGAGGGAAATGTTTCTTAACTATATTACAAATCTGTGAGTATTGTGTACTATATGTTGTCACAAAGTGTACACCTTGAAAATCACTGTGTGTTTGTTTGGGTTTGTCTTTCAAAAGTTGGTCCCTATCTAGCTTGTCCACAGCTGATCTAGCTTGTTTGATGTGTCTGCGTGTATATTTTCTTTCTTTAAGCCTCTTCTCAAGGCAATCAGCCTCCTGCACATAATCCACAGTGTTGCTACAGTTAATCTTTAGCCTAGAAAATTGGCCCTTTGCAACAGCATATGATGTATTTTTGGGATGGCAACTGGAAGCGTGCAGGAGGGTGTTGCCAGAGATGGGCTTGCGATATACTTTAGAGGTGATTTGTCCACTACTTTCTCCTGTAAGGCATAGGTCTAAGTAATTAATAGACTTTGTGTCTGTAACGTAAGTGAAACTTAAGTTTAAATCGTTATTATTGATCATTTCCATGAAAGACAATATATCTACAGGTGACCCTGACCAGATAAAAAGAAGGTCATCTATGTAGCGTTTAAAAAAACAAATATGTGATCTGTATGGGTTACTGTGGTCAAAGATGTTGTCTAGCTCCCATTTGCCAAGAAATAAATTTGCATAGGAGGGGGCGTATTTCGCCCCCATGGCCGTTCCACATCTCTGAACATAGTTGATACCACAGATGTAGAATTTGTTGATAAATGGAATGCAGTGTTATCAGAATGTTCATGCCAATTAATGTTACTATTAATACAATATAGGACAAAGCAACTAAGTGATATCAAACTAGAGATAGATACCCTTCAGATTGAGTTTAACAATAGAAGTATTGATCCAGATTTTGCCAAATTCGATAAAATCCTGCAAGAGTCTTTGGCCCGTGGTAAGCAAATCATAATGGAAAACAAACATATTAAGTTTGTATGTGACAAAACTGATTACCAGAAAAACTCAGTGTATATTTGGAACAAAAAACAACGTTCCAACTATAGACGAAGCTTACCACAGAACAAAAACCGTAGAGGCAATCGCAGACATGGTAGAGGTCACCGCAAACAGGTCAGCTTCTCTGATAGTGATACAGACAGATCGTCTGATGAATATAACTCAGGAGGCGAATATAACTCAGGTGGTGACAATGAGATAGACAGAGTAACACAAACAAACACTATTTCTAACACTCAACAGGGCATTCTAAAGGTACCCACGGTTCCCACTGTTTCCTCCAATATTGTTAATGCCCCTAATACTCCCAGTATGCCCAACACAACATCTGCTAGCCTGGTACCACAAGCAGCAAGATCCAAAGATAAAAATACTGTGTCCAAATATGTTCCTACTAACAGACCAGATGAACAAATGAGTGCACACATTGGGAACACAGGGGCACAAGATATGCTACTTTTAAATCAGGTTTTTCCAATAGGTCCACCTTTGCAGGGTATAGGGGGGACACCTTACAACAGCCAAGAGAGATACCCTGTACGGGGCAACCGCACACAGACCAAATACAAATAAATAGTGTGGTAAACTTATCCTCAACTACATTGACTAAAGATCAAATAGATGTATTGTCTCTGGGTTTAGGTTTTGCACCTACTACAAGCTTTGACATTTTCCAAACACTCATCGATATCAACAAATTTGTAAGGAATATCACACTTAAGAAACATTTTGCAGACACTCCATATGAGATCACCCACTCTGAATCAACTAGTGTCCACACTACAACATGTACAGGTATAAACACATTTTCAGAAGTCTGTGATCTTATATCTCTACAAAATCTAGCCATAGAGAGTAACAGTGCATCTGGAACACTGAATAGGGCTTTTTCATTCAAAAACAAATCTACCTTCTACCCGATACAAAACAGAGGGCCAATAATAGAGACATTCCACGCACGAGTAGAGGCAGACCTACAGAAACTGAAGGAGACTATAGATAGTACAGCAAATAATCTGACCAAAAGACAATCCCAAGCACTCAGGTCATTACAACAACAACCAAATCTTGTGATTAGACCGTCAGATAAGGGCGGCACTATTGTAGTCCTTGATAGGAAAGATTATGTATCAGAAGCTCTCAGACAGCTAAGTAATCCTTCAGACTACTCACTCTTACCCAGAAATCCAACAAATGAGTATAAGAAACTCCTATGTGGTATCCTAGATGATGGTGTTGAACATGGTTTTTTGGATGAAAATACAGCAGACTATCTTTATGTCAAATATCCTAGGATCCCAGTGTTCCATATGTTCCCCAAGGTCCATAAATCATTAACTGATGTAAAGGGCCGCCCAATAGTTAGCGGTATAGACTCCTTATTTGAAAGATTGTCCCAGTGGCTTGATGCCATTTTACAACCTCTGGTTAACCAACACTACCCTCATATACCAGGGATTCAAAGCATGTACTCAATTTGCTAACTGACACAAATTGGCAAACAAACTATCACTGGCTTTCAGTGGATGTGGTCTCTCTATATTCCAGAATTCCACATAATAAAGGTATTGAGGCAGTTAGGTATTTTTTGACTACACATACAGAATACACACCAGATTTCCAAGACTACGTTCTGAGAATCCTAGAATTTCTTTTGACTCACAATTTTTTCACCTTTGAAGGGCAATACTATGTTCAGAGATGTGGAACGGCCATGGGGGCGAAATACGCCCCCTCCTATGCAAATTTATTTCTTGGCAAATGGGAGCTAGACAACATCTTTGACCACAGTAACCCATACAGATCACATATTTGTTTTTTTAAATGCTACATAGATGACCTTCTTTTTATCTGGTCAGTGTCACCTGTAGATATATTGTCTTTCATGGAAATGATCAATAATAACGATTTAAACTTAAGTTTCACTTACGTTACAGACACAAAGTCTATTAATTACTTAGACCTATGCCTTACAGGAGAAAGTAGTGGACAAATCACCTCTAAAGTATATCGCAAGCCCATCTCTGGCAACACCCTCCTGCACGCTTCCAGTTGCCATCCCAAAAATACATCATATGCTGTTGCAAAGGGCCAATTTTCTAGGCTAAAGAGGAACTGTAGCAACACTGTGGATTATGTGCAGGAGGCTGATTGCCTTGAGAAGAGGCTTAAAGAAAGAAAATATACACGCAGACACATCAAACAAGCTAGATCAGCTGTGGACAAGCTAGATAGGGACCAACTTTTGAAAGACAAACCCAAACAAACACACAGTGATTTTCAAGGTGTACACTTTGTGACAACATATAGTACACAATACTCACAGATTTGTAATATAGTTAAGAAACATTTCCCTCTACTGGCAGCCTATGATAAGCTGATTGACACCGTGAAACAAGGGGTCAGGTGTTCATACAGAAAAAGCCCCACACTAGCATCTATGCTGTCGCCAACAGAACTCAAACAGACATTACAACCTACCAGCTCATGGCTACAACATTTAGGTATGTTTAAATGCGGCCATAAAAAGTGTAAACCCTGTGATTTTGCTTGGGTTACTAAAGAATTCACCTCTACAACAACTGGTCAGACATATCCCATTAAAACTTGCCTCAATTGCCAAAGTACGGATGTCATATACATTATTATATGCACCTTATGTAATATCCAGTATGTAGGGTTAACCTCGAGGGACATCAATTCACGTATCAGAGAACACTTTTCCACAATTACTAAAGGCACGTCAAGTACACCTCTGGTTCAACATTTTGCCACTAAACACAGATGTAGCTTAAATTCTTTTAAATGGCTGGCAATAGAACAAGCCAAGGTGCCGAAGAGGGGTGGCAACTTAGAGAATATACTTGCCAAAAGGGAAGTATATTGGATCTATACGTTAAAAACTAGACTTCCTTTAGGATTAAACTCCAGATATGATTTAATTAATTTCTGGGAATAGCCACACTAGCTAGCCCTGCTGTAATGTCCACCATGCCTTATATAATATATAGTATAACATATTATACATCTCATGCACTATCCAATTACCATCCTGTGCAATTATTGGTATTACTGCATTATGGGTTTATATACCTTTACTTCAATGTTGCCCTACATATGGAGTAATGTATATGTATATACAAATATCCTTAAGCACTACTGCTCATCATCAGGATATTACCATGCTATATTTATGATGTTTGTGTATATATATATATATTTCTCTTACATTTTCCCAGTATTAGCCATCTAGGACCGTACTTTTAGGGCATATATCATACTGAGCACATACACTTCATTCCAGCGTTTTTTACTTTCATTTTTTACATTTTAATTTTAATTTTATTTAATTTTCCATTCCATATCCTTTTTGACTCTCATTCATAACCGAACTATATATTATGTTTTTCCCCTTATCCCCCTATTTTATCCTCTAATACACAATTTATAAGGTTTATATAGTACCACAGCTAGCCACTAGCACCATTATATATATATAAAATTAAGGTGCATTGATACTATAGTACATATTCTATTATTATTATTTATCTGGTAGGCAGGGGTTAAACTATACAAGATTGTGTATTTGAAGTGTTAAGTGTTATGAGGTAAACATTTTATACATTTTGTACCGTATTCTGAAGTATAGTACATTAAGTGCAGTATATTATTTGTGTATATCTTCTATTCTTGTATATTTATATAGTATTCTGTGCGGTCTATATGGCCAGTGTTTTTATCATTTCTAACATTCATATAATTTACTAATGTTGTTTTGGAGATTATACTATTTTGTACATATATTGATCTGCTAATGTATTTACACGTGTTGTTCCATATCAAGGGAAACAAGGGTTAATTCCCTTTCTACCTGTGGAGTGTGGGCGTATTTTGAATTTGTATCTTGTCCAATCACATTTTACTATTACCTTTTTAAGTATGCACTCACCTGCATGACACCTATGGCTATGATTACGGCTGCGGGCCGAAACATGTAAGCCCTGGTGTCACGCTCACACACCTACTCTGTTTGTGCTGTTTCTATAGCCTGTTTGGCGTTTTAATCAAACCTAATAAAATTGGATTTTATTATACACTAAAGCTGGATCCTGCCTTCTTTGTGATTGTTCGTATCCACACCATCTTGGGATCCGCTTTAGCCCCTGTTCACCTGTATCCTGTTGTAAACCCGGGTGAAGACAGAGAGCACCGCCCCCCCGACCGGAGAATCCTGTGACGTCACGATCGACGCTGAAAGTCCGTATGGCAAGCCAGAAGCGCTGCTGGAGTCTCATGTGAGTGCCGTTTACTTGGAGCTATTAGCCCACCGACAAGGTTTCGGTCTGACCACGTAGGTCCCCCGGCATATCCAGAGCATCTTTATGGTAAAGATCATACAGCCAAGTCGCAACTACAGGGGCAGCAGAGCTCATTTGGGGTAAGTCCCGGGAACAACGAAATAGACTGTTGCATATGTTTGTTTGCAGTGGAGTTGCATATTTGAAGAGCTTTTCTCATCCTTTCATATTTCTCATTTATTTGGGGTATTACTGGTGATACCCAGAGAAACTCTTCATTGCAGTATACAAATACAGGGGCTCTATTTTACTATTTACTACTATATATTGACTATCCACTATAACAGTGAACATTTAATTAATACGATTGCTACAGAATTATAATGGAAGAACCAGCACAACAACAATATTTTTCCCTGAGACCGGCTACAACACGTAGTGACTTTTCCACAGAATGTGAAAAAATATTTTCTGAGGATAAGGGGACACTTTCACTCAGCACTTTATTTGATACTATGGAAACCCTTCTGTTTAAAGAAACTAAGGCACAGTGGGACATTTGGACATTCCAATCATATCTTAAAGCCCAAATGATTCCCAGAGGACTGAGAATTTTTAAATTTCCTACTTTTGAGGTTGATACCACAGATGTAGAATTTGTTGATAAATGGAATGCAGTGTTATCAGAATGTTCATGCCAATTAATGTTACTATTAATACAATATAGGACAAAGCAACTAAGTGATATCAAACTAGAGATAGATACCCTTCAGATTGAGTTTAACAATAGAAGTATTGATCCAGATTTTGCCAAATTCGATAAAATCCTGCAAGAGTCTTTGGCCCGTGGTAAGCAAATCATAATGGAAAACAAACATATTAAGTTTGTACGTGACAAAACTGATTACCAGAAAAACTCAGTGTATATTTGGAACAAAAAACAACGTTCCAACTATAGACGAAGCTTACCACAGAACAAAAACCGTAGAGGCAATCGCAGACATGGTAGAGGTCACCGCAAACAGGTCAGCTTCTCTGATAGTGATACAGACAGATCGTCTGATGAATATAACTCAGGAGGCGAATATAACTCAGGTGGTGACAATGAGATAGACAGAGTAACACAAACAAACACTATTTCTAACACTCAACAGGGCATTCTAAAGGTACCCACGGTTCCCACTGTTTCCTCCAATATTGTTAATGCCCCTAATACTCCCAGTATGCCCAACACAACATCTGCTAGCCTGGTACCACAAGCAGCAAGATCCAAAGATAAAAATACTGTGTCCAAATATGTTCCTACTAACAGACCAGATGAACAAATGAGTGCACACATTGAGAACACAGGGGCACAAGATATGCTACTTTTAAATCAGGTTTTTCCAATAGGTCCACCTTTGCAGGGTATAGGGGGGACACCTTACAACAGCCAAGAGAGATACCCTGTACGGGGCAACCGCACACAGACCAAATACAAATAAATAGTGTGGTAAACTTATCCTCAACTACATTGACTAAAGATCAAATAGATGTATTGTCTCTGGGTTTAGGTTTTGCACCTACTACAAGCTTTGACATTTTCCCAACACTCATCGATATCAACAAATTTGTAAGGAATATCACACTTAAGAAACATTTTGCAGACACTCCATATGAGATCACCCACTCTGAATCAACTAGTGTCCACACTACAACATGTACAGGTATAAACACATTTTCAGAAGTCTGTGATCTTATATCTCTACAAAATCTAGCCATAGAGAGTAACAGTGCATCTGGAACACTGAATAGGGCTTTTTCATTCAAAAACAAATCTACCTTCTACCCGATACAAAACAGAGGGCCAATAATAGAGACATTCCACGCACGAGTAGAGGCAGACCTACAGAAACTGAAGGAGACTATAGATAGTACAGCAAATAATCTGACCAAAAGACAATCCCAAGCACTCAGGTCATTACAACAACAACCAAATCTTGTGATTAGACCGTCAGATAAGGGCGGCACTATTGTAGTCCTTGATAGGAAAGATTATGTATCAGAAGCTCTCAGACAGCTAAGTAATCCTTCAGACTACTCACTCTTACCCAGAAATCCAACAAATGAGTATAAGAAACTCCTATGTGGTATCCTAGATGATGGTGTTGAACATGGTTTTTTGGATGAAAATACAGCAGACTATCTTTATGTCAAATATCCTAGGATCCCAGTGTTCCATATGTTCCCCAAGGTCCATAAATCATTAACTGATGTAAAGGGCCGCCCAATAGTTAGCGGTATAGACTCCTTATTTGAAAGATTGTCCCAGTGGCTTGATGCCATTTTACAACCTCTGGTTAACCAACACTACCCTCATATACCAGGGATTCAAAGCATGTACTCAATTTGCTAACTGACACAAATTGGCAAACAAACTATCACTGGCTTTCAGTGGATGTGGTCTCTCTATATTCCAGAATTCCACATAATAAAGGTATTGAGGCATTTAGGTATTTTTTGACTACACATACAGAATACACACCAGATTTCCAAGACTACGTTCTGAGAATCCTAGAATTTCTTTTGACTCACAATTTTTTCACCTTTGAAGGGCAATACTATGTTCAGAGATGTGGAACGGCCATGGGGGCGAAATACGCCCCCTCCTATGCAAATTTATTTCTTGGCAAATGGGAGCTAGACAACATCTTTGACCACAGTAACCCATACAGATCACATATTTGTTTTTTTAAATGCTACATAGATGACCTTCTTTTTATCTGGTCAGTGTCACCTGTAGATATATTGTCTTTCATGGAAATGATCAATAATAACGATTTAAACTTAAGTTTCACTTACGTTACAGACACAAAGTCTATTAATTACTTAGACCTATGCCTTACAGGAGAAAGTAGTGGACAAATCACCTCTAAAGTATATCGCAAGCCCATCTCTGGCAACACCCTCCTGCACGCTTCCAGTTGCCATCCCAAAAATACATCATATGCTGTTGCAAAGGGCCAATTTTCTAGGCTAAAGAGGAACTGTAGCAACACTGTGGATTATGTGCAGGAGGCTGATTGCCTTGAGAAGAGGCTTAAAGAAAGAAAATATACACGCAGACACATCAAACAAGCTAGATCAGCTGTGGACAAGCTAGATAGGGACCAACTTTTGAAAGACAAACCCAAACAAACACACAGTGATTTTCAAGGTGTACACTTTGTGACAACATATAGTACACAATACTCACAGATTTGTAATATAGTTAAGAAACATTTCCCTCTACTGGCAGCCTATGATAAGCTGATTGACACCGTGAAACAAGGGGTCAGGTGTTCATACAGAAAAAGCCCCACACTAGCATCTATGCTGTCGCCAACAGAACTCAAACAGACATTACAACCTACCAGCTCATGGCTACAACATTTAGGTATGTTTAAATGCGGCCATAAAAAGTGTAAACCCTGTGATTTTGCTTGGGTTACTAAAGAATTCACCTCTACAACAACTGGTCAGACATATCCCATTAAAACTTGCCTCAATTGCCAAAGTACGGATGTCATATACATTATTATATGCACCTTATGTAATATCCAGTATGTAGGGTTAACCTCGAGGGACATCAATTCACGTATCAGAGAACACTTTTCCACAATTACTAAAGGCACGTCAAGTACACCTCTGGTTCAACATTTTGCCACTAAACACAGATGTAGCTTAAATTCTTTTAAATGGCTGGCAATAGAACAAGCCAAGGTGCCGAAGAGGGGTGGCAACTTAGAGAATATACTTGCCAAAAGGGAAGTATATTGGATCTATACGTTAAAAACTAGACTTCCTTTAGGATTAAACTCCAGATATGATTTAATTAATTTCTGGGAATAGCCACACTAGCTAGCCCTGCTGTAATGTCCACCATGCCTTATATAATATATAGTATAACATATTATACATCTCATGCACTATCCAATTACCATCCTGTGCAATTATTGGTATTACTGCATTATGGGTTTATATACCTTTACTTCAATGTTGCCCTACATATGGAGTAATGTATATGTATATACAAATATCCTTAAGCACTACTGCTCATCATCAGGATATTACCATGCTATATTTATGATGTTTGTGTATATATATATATTTCTCTTACATTTTCCCAGTATTAGCCATCTAGGACCGTACTTTTAGGGCATATATCATACTGAGCACATACACTTCATTCCAGCGTTTTTTACTTTCATTTTTTACATTTTAATTTTAATTTTATTTAATTTTCCATTCCATATCCTTTTTGACTCTCATTCATAACCGAACTATATATTATGTTTTTCCCCTTATCCCCCTATTTTATCCTCTAATACACAATTTATAAGGTTTATATAGTACCACAGCTAGCCACTAGCACCATTATATATATATAAAATTAAGGTGCATTGATACTATAGTACATATTCTATTATTATTATTTATCTGGTAGGCAGGGGTTAAACTATACAAGATTGTGTATTTGAAGTGTTAAGTGTTATGAGGTAAACATTTTATACATTTTGTACCGTATTCTGAAGTATAGTACATTAAGTGCAGTATATTATTTGTGTATATCTTCTATTCTTGTATATTTATATAGTATTCTGTGCGGTCTATATGGCCAGTGTTTTTATCATTTCTAACATTCATATAATTTACTAATGTTGTTTTGGAGATTATACTATTTTGTACATATATTGATCTGCTAATGTATTTACATGTGTTGTTCCATATCAAGGGAAACAAGGGTTAATTCCCTTTCTACCTGTGG
This sequence comes from Bombina bombina, assembly GCF_027579735.1. Lineage (NCBI taxonomy): Eukaryota > Metazoa > Chordata > Amphibia > Anura > Bombinatoridae > Bombina > Bombina bombina. Next base: position 983,829,875 of record NC_069500.1, on the reverse strand, counting down.
AGTGTGGGCGTATTTTGAATTTGTATCTTGTCCAATCACATTTTACTATTACCTTTTTAAGTATGCACTCACCTGCATGACACCTATGGCTATGATTACGGCTGCGGGCCGAAACATGTAAGCCCTGGTGTCACGCTCACACACCTACTCTGTTTGTGCTGTTTCTATAGCCTGTTTGGCGTTTTAATCAAACCTAATAAAATTGGATTTTATTATACACTAAAGCTGGATCCTGCCTTCTTTGTGATTGTTCGTATCCACACCATCTTGGGATCCGCTTTAGCCCCTGTTCACCTGTATCCTGTTGTAAACCCGGGTGAAGACAGAGAGCACCGCCCCCCGACCGGAGAATCCTGTGACGTCACGATCGATGCTGAAAGTCCGTATGGCAAGCCAGAAGCGCTGCTGGAGTCTCATGTGAGTGCCGTTTACTTGGAGCTATTAGCCCACCGACAAGGTTTCGGTCTGACCACGTAGGTCCCCCGGCATATCCAGAGCATCTTTATGGTAAAGATCATACAGCCAAGTCGCAACTACAGGGGCAGCAGAGCTCATTTGGGGTAAGTCCCGGGAACAACGAAATAGACTGTTGCATATGTTTGTTTGCAGTGGAGTTGCATATTTGAAGAGCTTTTCTCATCCTTTCATATTTCTCATTTATTTGGGGTATTACTGGTGATACCCAGAGAAACTCTTCATTGCAGTATACAAATACAGGGGCTCTATTTTACTATTTACTACTATATATTGACTATCCACTATAACAGTGAACATTTAATTAATACGATTGCTACAGAATTATAATGGAAGAACCAGCACAACAACAATATTTTTCCCTGAGACCGGCTACAACACGTAGTGACTTTTCCACAGAATGTGAAAAAATATTTTCTGAGGATAAGGGGACACTTTCACTCAGCACTTTATTTGATACTATGGAAACCCTTCTGTTTAAAGAAACTAAGGCACAGTGGGACATTTGGACATTCCAATCATATCTTAAAGCCCAAATGATTCCCAGAGGACTGAGAATTTTTAAATTTCCTACTTTTGATTTTGATACCACAGATGTAGAATTTGTTGATAAATGGAATGCAGTGTTATCAGAATGTTCATGCCAATTAATGTTACTATTAATACAATATAGGACAAAGCAACTAAGTGATATCAAACTAGAGATAGATACCCTTCAGATTGAGTTTAACAATAGAAGTATTGATCCAGATTTTGCCAAATTCGATAAAATCCTGCAAGAGTCTTTGGCCCGTGGTAAGCAAATCATAATGGAAAACAAACATATTAAGTTTGTACGTGACAAAACTGATTACCAGAAAAACTCAGTGTATATTTGGAACAAAAAACAACGTTCCAACTACAGGGAGTGCAGAATTATTAGGCAAATGAGTATTTTGACCACATCATCCTCTTTATGCATGTTGTCTTACTCCAAGCTGTATAGGCTCGAAAGCCTACTACCAATTAAGCATATTAGGTGATGTGCATCTCTGTAATGAGAAGGGGTGTGGTCTAATGACATCAACACCCTATAACAGGTGTGCATAATTATTAGGCAACTTCCTTTCCTTTGGCAAAATGGGTCAAAAGAAGGACTTGACAGGCTCAGAAAAGTCAAAAATAGTGAGATATATTGCAGAGGGATGCAGCACTCTTAAAATTGCAAAGCTTCTGAAGCGTGATCATCGAACAATCAAGCGTTTCATTCAAAATAGTCAACAGGGTCGCAAGAAGCGTGTGGAAAAACCAAGGCGCAAAATAACTGCCCATGAACTGAGAAAAGTCAAGCGTGCAGCTGCCAAGATGCCACTTGCCACCAGTTTGGCCATATTTCAGAGCTGCAACATCACTGGAGTGCCCAAAAGCACAAGGTGTGCAATACTCAGAGACACGGCCAAGGTAAGAAAGGCTGAAAGACGACCACCACTGAACAAGACACACAAGCTGAAACGTCAAGACTGGGCCAAGAAATATCTCAAGACTGATTTTTCTAAGGTTTTATGGACTGATGAAATGAGAGTGAGTCTTGATGGGCCAGATGGATGGGCCCGTGGCTGAATTGGTAAAGGGCAGAGAGCTCCAGTCCGACTCAGACGCCAGCAATGTGGAGGTGGAGTACTGGTTTGGGCTGGTATCATCAAAGATGAGCTTGTGGGGCCTTTTCGGGTTGAGGATGGAGTCAAGCTTAACTCCCAGTCCTACTGCCAGTTTCTGGAAGACACCTTCTTCAAGCATGGTACAGGAAGAAGTCTGCATCCTTCAAGAAAAACATGATTTTCATGCAGGACAATGCTCCATCACACGCGTCCAAGTACTCCACAGCGTGGCTGGCAAGAAAGGGTATAAAAGAAGAAAATCTAATGACATGGCCTCCTTGTTCACCTGATCTGAACCCCATTGAGAACCTGTGGTCCATCATCAAATGTGAGATTTACAAGGAGGGAAAACAGTACACCTCTCTGAACAGTGTCTGGGAGGCTGTGGTTGCTGCTGCACACAATGTTGATGGTGAACAGATCAAAACACTGACAGAATCCATGGATGGCAGGCTTTTGAGTGTCCTTGCAAAGAAAGGTGGCTATATTGGTCACTGATTTGTTTTTGTTTTGTTTTTGAATGCTAGAAATGTATATTTGTGAATGTTGAGATGTTATATTGGCTTCACTGGTAAAAATAAATAATTGAAATGGGTATATATTTGTTTTTTGTTAAGTTGCCTAATACTTATGCACAGTAATAGTCACCTGCACACACAGATATCCCCCTAAAATAGCTATAACTAAAAACAAACTAAAAACTACTTCCAAAACTATTCAGCTTTGATATTAATGAGTTTTTTGGGTTCATTGAGAACATGGTTGTTGTTCAATAATAAAATTAATCCTCAAAAATACAACTTGCCTAATAATTCTGCACTCCCTGTATAGACGAAGCTTACCACAGAACAAAAACCGTAGAGGCAATCGCAGACATGGTAGAGGTCACCGCAAACAGGTCAGCTTCTCTGATAAGTGATACAGACAGATCGTCTGATGAATATAACTCAGGAGGCGAATATAACTCAGGTGGTGACAATGAGATAGACAGAGTAACACAAACAAACACTATTTCTAACACTCAACAGGGCATTCTAAAGGTACCCACGGTTCCCACTGTTTCCTCCAATATTGTTAATGCCCCTAATACTCCCAGTATGCCCAACACAACATCTGCTAGCCTGGTACCACAAGCAGCAAGATCCAAAGATAAAAATACTGTGTCCAAATATGTTCCTACTAACAGACCAGATGAACAAATGAGTGCACACATTGGGAACACAGGGGCACAAGATATGCTACTTTTAAATCAGGTTTTTCCAATAGGTCCACCTTTGCAGGGTATAGGGGGGACACCTTACAACAGCCAAGAGAGATACCCTGTACGGGGCAACCGCACACAGACCAAATACAAATAAATAGTGTGGTAAACTTATCCTCAACTACATTGACTAAAGATCAAATAGATGTATTGTCTCTGGGTTTAGGTTTTGCACCTACTACAAGCTTTGACATTTTCCAAACACTCATCGATATCAACAAATTTGTAAGGAATATCACACTTAAGAAACATTTTGCAGACACTCCATATGAGATCACCCACTCTGAATCAACTAGTGTCCACACTACAACATGTACAGGTATAAACACATTTTCAGAAGTCTGTGATCTTATATCTCTACAAAATCTAGCCATAGAGAGTAACAGTGCATCTGGAACACTGAATAGGGCTTTTTCATTCAAAAACAAATCTACCTTCTACCCGATACAAAACAGAGGGCCAATAATAGAGACATTCCACGCACGAGTAGAGGCAGACCTACAGAAACTGAAGGAGACTATAGATAGTACAGCAAATAATCTGACCAAAAGACAATCCCAAGCACTCAGGTCATTACAACAACAACCAAATCTTGTGATTAGACCGTCAGATAAGGGCGGCACTATTGTAGTCCTTGATAGGAAAGATTATGTATCAGAAGCTCTCAGACAGCTAAGTAATCCTTCAGACTACTCACTCTTACCCAGAAATCCAACAAATGAGAATAAGAAACTCCTATGTGGTATCCTAGATGATGGTGTTGAACATGGTTTTTTGCATGAAAATACAGCAGACTATCTTTATGTCAAATATCCTAGGATCCCAGTGTTCCATATGTTCCCCAAGGTCCATAAATCATTAACTGATGTAAAGGGCCGCCCAATAGTTAGCGGTATAGACTCCTTATTTGAAAGATTGTCCCAGTGGCTTGATGCCATTTTACAACCTCTGGTTAACCAACACTACCCTCATATACCAGGGATTCAAAGCATGTACTCAATTTGCTAACTGACACAAATTGGCAAACAAACTATCACTGGCTTTCAGTGGATGTGGTCTCTCTATATTCCAGAATTCCACATAATAAAGGTATTGAGGCAGTTAGGTATTTTTTGACTACACATACAGAATACACACCAGATTTCCAAGACTACGTTCTGAGAATCCTAGAATTTCTTTTGACTCACAATTTTTTCACCTTTGAAGGGCAATACTATGTTCAGAGATGTGGAACGGCCATGGGGGCGAAATACGCCCCCTCCTATGCAAATTTATTTCTTGGCAAATGGGAGCTAGACAACATCTTTGACCACAGTAACCCATACAGATCACATATTTGTTTTTTTAAATGCTACATAGATGACCTTCTTTTTATCTGGTCAGTGTCACCTGTAGATATATTGTCTTTCATGGAAATGATCAATAATAACGATTTAAACTTAAGTTTCACTTACGTTACAGACACAAAGTCTATTAATTACTTAGACCTATGCCTTACAGGAGAAAGTAGTGGACAAATCACCTCTAAAGTATATCGCAAGCCCATCTCTGGCAACACCCTCCTGCACGCTTCCAGTTGCCATCCCAAAAATACATCATATGCTGTTGCAAAGGGCCAATTTTCTAGGCTAAAGAGGAACTGTAGCAACACTGTGGATTATGTGCAGGAGGCTGATTGCCTTGAGAAGAGGCTTAAAGAAAGAAAATATACACGCAGACACATCAAACAAGCTAGATCAGCTGTGGACAAGCTAGATAGGGACCAACTTTTGAAAGACAAACCCAAACAAACACACAGTGATTTTCAAGGTGTACACTTTGTGACAACATATAGTACACAATACTCACAGATTTGTAATATAGTTAAGAAACATTTCCCTCTACTGGCAGCCTATGATAAGCTGATTGACACCGTGAAACAAGGGGTCAGGTGTTCATACAGAAAAAGCCCCACACTAGCATCTATGCTGTCGCCAACAGAACTCAAACAGACATTACAACCTACCAGCTCATGGCTACAACATTTAGGTATGTTTAAATGCGGCCATAAAAAGTGTAAACCCTGTGATTTTGCTTGGGTTACTAAAGAATTCACCTCTACAACAACTGGTCAGACATATCCCATTAAAACTTGCCTCAATTGCCAAAGTACGGATGTCATATACATTATTATATGCACCTTATGTAATATCCAGTATGTAGGGTTAACCTCGAGGGACATCAATTCACGTATCAGAGAACACTTTTCCACAATTACTAAAGGCACGTCAAGTACACCTCTGGTTCAACATTTTGCCACTAAACACAGATGTAGCTTAAATTCTTTTAAATGGCTGGCAATAGAACAAGCCAAGGTGCCGAAGAGGGGTGGCAACTTAGAGAATATACTTGCCAAAAGGGAAGTATATTGGATCTATACGTTAAAAACTAGACTTCCTTTAGGATTAAACTCCAGATATGATTTAATTAATTTCTGGGAATAGCCACACTAGCTAGCCCTGCTGTAATGTCCACCATGCCTTATATAATATATAGTATAACATATTATACATCTCATGCACTATCCAATTACCATCCTGTGCAATTATTGGTATTACTGCATTATGGGTTTATATACCTTTACTTCAATGTTGCCCTACATATGGAGTAATGTATATGTATATACAAATATCCTTAAGCACTACTGCTCATCATCAGGATATTACCATGCTATATTTATGATGTTTGTGTATATATATATATTTCTCTTACATTTTCCCAGTATTAGCCATCTAGGACCGTACTTTTAGGGCATATATCATACTGAGCACATACACTTCATTCCAGCGTTTTTTACTTTCATTTTTTACATTTTAATTTTAATTTTATTTAATTTTCCATTCCATATCCTTTTTGACTCTCATTCATAACCGAACTATATATTATGTTTTTCCCCTTATCCCCCTATTTTATCCTCTAATACACAATTTATAAGGTTTATATAGTACCACAGCTAGCCACTAGCACCATTATATATATATAAAATTAAGGTGCATTGATACTATAGTACATATTCTATTATTATTATTTATCTGGTAGGCAGGGGTTAAACTATACAAGATTGTGTATTTGAAGTGTTAAGTGTTATGAGGTAAACATTTTATACATTTTGTACCGTATTCTGAAGTATAGTACATTAAGTGCAGTATATTATTTGTGTATATCTTCTATTCTTGTATATTTATATAGTATTCTGTGCGGTCTATATGGCCAGTGTTTTTATCATTTCTAACATTCATATAATTTACTAATGTTGTTTTGGAGATTATACTATTTTGTACATATATTGATCTGCTAATGTATTTACACGTGTTGTTCCATATCAAGGGAAACAAGGGTTAATTCCCTTTCTACCTGTGGAGTGTGGGCGTATTTTGAATTTGTATCTTGTCCAATCACATTTTACTATTACCTTTTTAAGTATGCACTCACCTGCATGACACCTATGGCTATGATTACGGCTGCGGGCTGAAACATGTAAGCCCTGGTGTCACGCTCACACACCTACTCTGTTTGTGCTGTTTCTATAGCCTGTTTGGCGTTTTAATCAAACCTAATAAAATTGGATTTTATTATACACTAAAGCTGGATCCTGCCTTCTTTGTGATTGTTCGTATCCACACCATCTTGGGATCCGCTTTAGCCCCTGTTCACCTGTATCCTGTTGTAAACCCGGGTGAAGACAGAGAGCACCGCCCCCCGACCGGAGAATCCTGTGACGTCACGATCGACGCTGAAAGTCCGTATGGCAAGCCAGAAGCGCTGCTGGAGTCTCATGTGAGTGCCGTTTACTTGGAGCTATTAGCCCACCGACAAGGTTTCGGTCTGACCACGTAGGTCCCCCGGCATATCCAGAGCATCTTTATGGTAAAGATCATACAGCCAAGTCGCAACTACAGGGGCAGCAGAGCTCATTTGGGGTAAGTCCCGGGAACAACGAAATAGACTGTTGCATATGTTTGTTTGCAGTGGAGTTGCATATTTGAAGAGCTTTTCTCATCATTTCATATTTCTCATTTATTTGGGGTATTACTGGTGATACCCAGAGAAACTCTTCATTGCAGTATACAAATACAGGGGCTCTATTTTACTATTTACTACTATATATTGACTATCCACTATAACAGTGAACATTTAATTAATACGATTGCTACAGAATTATAATGGAAGAACCAGCACAACAACAATATTTTTCCCTGAGACCGGCTACAACACGTAGTGACTTTTCCACAGAATGTGAAAAAATATTTTCTGAGGATAAGGGGACACTTTCACTCAGCACTTTATTTGATACTATGGAAACCCTTCTGTTTAAAGAAACTAAGGCACAGTGGGACATTTGGACATTCCAATCATATCTTAAAGCCCAAATGATTCCCAGAGGACTGAGAATTTTTAAATTTCCTACTTTTGAGGTTGATACCACAGATGTAGAATTTGTTGATAAATGGAATGCAGTGTTATCAGAATGTTCATGCCAATTAATGTTACTATTAATACAATATAGGACAAAGCAACTAAGTGATATCAAACTAGAGATAGATACCCTTCAGATTGAGTTTAACAATAGAAGTATTGATCCAGATTTTGCCAAATTCGATAAAATCCTGCAAGAGTCTTTGGCCCGTGGTAAGCAAATCATAATGGAAAACAAACATATTAAGTTTGTACGTGACAAAACTGATTACCAGAAAAACTCAGTGTATATTTGGAACAAAAAACAACGTTCCAACTATAGACGAAGCTTACCACAGAACAAAAACCGTAGAGGCAATCGCAGACATGGTAGAGGTCACCGCAAACAGGTCAGCTTCTCTGATAGTGATACAGACAGATCGTCTGATGAATATAACTCAGGAGGCGAATATAACTCAGGTGGTGACAATGAGATAGACAGAGTAACACAAACAAACACTATTTCTAACACTCAACAGGGCATTCTAAAGGTACCCACGGTTCCCACTGTTTCCTCCAATATTGTTAATGCCCCTAATACTCCCAGTATGCCCAACACAACATCTGCTAGCCTGGTACCACAAGCAGCAAGATCCAAAGATAAAAATACTGTGTCCAAATATGTTCCTACTAACAGACCAGATGAACAAATGAGTGCACACATTGGGAACACAGGGGCACAAGATATGCTACTTTTAAATCAGGTTTTTCCAATAGGTCCACCTTTGCAGGGTATAGGGGGGACACCTTACAACAGCCAAGAGAGATACCCTGTACGGGGCAACCGCACACAGACCAAATACAAATAAATAGTGTGGTAAACTTATCCTCAACTACATTGACTAAAGATCAAATAGATGTATTGTCTCTGGGTTTAGGTTTTGCACCTACTACAAGCTTTGACATTTTCCCAACACTCATCGATATCAACAAATTTGTAAGGAATATCACACTTAAGAAACATTTTGCAGACACTCCATATGAGATCACCCACTCTGAATCAACTAGTGTCCACACTACAACATGTACAGGTATAAACACATTTTCAGAAGTCTGTGATCTTATATCTCTACAAAATCTAGCCATAGAGAGTAACAGTGCATCTGGAACACTGAATAGGGCTTTTTCATTCAAAAACAAATCTACCTTCTACCCGATACAAAACAGAGGGCCAATAATAGAGACATTCCACGCACGAGTAGAGGCAGACCTACAGAAACTGAAGGAGACTATAGATAGTACAGCAAATAATCTGACCAAAAGACAATCCCAAGCACTCAGGTCATTACAACAACAACCAAATCTTGTGATTAGACCGTCAGATAAGGGCGGCACTATTGTAGTCCTTGATAGGAAAGATTATGTATCAGAAGCTCTCAGACAGCTAAGTAATCCTTCAGACTACTCACTCTTACCCAGAAATCCAACAAATGAGTATAAGAAACTCCTATGTGGTATCCTAGATGATGGTGTTGAACATGGTTTTTTGGATGAAAATACAGCAGACTATCTTTATGTCAAATATCCTAGGATCCCAGTGTTCCATATGTTCCCCAAGGTCCATAAATCATTAACTGATGTAAAGGGCCGCCCAATAGTTAGCGGTATAGACTCCTTATTTGAAAGATTGTCCCAGTGGCTTGATGCCATTTTACAACCTCTGGTTAACCAACACTACCCTCATATACCAGGGATTCAAAGCATGTACTCAATTTGCTAACTGACACAAATTGGCAAACAAACTATCACTGGCTTTCAGTGGATGTGGTCTCTCTATATTCCAGAATTCCACATAATAAAGGTATTGAGGCAGTTAGGTATTTTTTGACTACACATACAGAATACACACCAGATTTCCAAGACTACGTTCTGAGAATCCTAGAATTTCTTTTGACTCACAATTTTTTCACCTTTGAAGGGCAATACTATGTTCAGAGATGTGGAACGGCCATGGGGGCGAAATACGCCCCCTCCTATGCAAATTTATTTCTTGGCAAATGGGAGCTAGACAACATCTTTGACCACAGTAACCCATACAGATCACATATTTGTTTTTTTAAATGCTACATAGATGACCTTCTTTTTATCTGGTCAGTGTCACCTGTAGATATATTGTCTTTCATGGAAATGATCAATAATAACGATTTAAACTTAAGTTTCACTTACGTTACAGACACAAAGTCTATTAATTACTTAGACCTATGCCTTACAGGAGAAAGTAGTGGACAAATCACCTCTAAAGTATATCGCAAGCCCATCTCTGGCAACACCCTCCTGCACGCTTCCAGTTGCCATCCCAAAAATACATCATATGCTGTTGCAAAGGGCCAATTTTCTAGGCTAAAGAGGAACTGTAGCAACACTGTGGATTATGTGCAGGAGGCTGATTGCCTTGAGAAGAGGCTTAAAGAAAGAAAATATACACGCAGACACATCAAACAAGCTAGATCAGCTGTGGACAAGCTAGATAGGGACCAACTTTTGAAAGACAAACCCAAACAAACACACAGTGATTTTCAAGGTGTACACTTTGTGACAACATATAGTACACAATACTCACAGATTTGTAATATAGTTAAGAAACATTTCCCTCTACTGGCAGCCTATGATAAGCTGATTGACACCGTGAAACAAGGGGTCAGGTGTTCATACAGAAAAAGCCCCACACTAGCATCTATGCTGTCGCCAACAGAACTCAAACAGACATTACAACCTACCAGCTCATGGCTACAACATTTAGGTATGTTTAAATGCGGCCATAAAAAGTGTAAACCCTGTGATTTTGCTTGGGTTACTAAAGAATTCACCTCTACAACAACTGGTCAGACATATCCCATTAAAACTTGCCTCAATTGCCAAAGTACGGATGTCATATACATTATTATATGCACCTTATGTAATATCCAGTATGTAGGGTTAACCTCGAGGGACATCAATTCACGTATCAGAGAACACTTTTCCACAATTACTAAAGGCACGTCAAGTACACCTCTGGTTCAACATTTTGCCACTAAACACAGATGTAGCTTAAATTCTTTTAAATGGCTGGCAATAGAACAAGCCAAGGTGCCGAAGAGGGGTGGCAACTTAGAGAATATACTTGCCAAAAGGGAAGTATATTGGATCTATACGTTAAAAACTAGACTTCCTTTAGGATTAAACTCCAGATATGATTTAATTAATTTCTGGGAATAGCCACACTAGCTAGCCCTGCTGTAATGTCCACCATGCCTTATATAATATATAGTATAACATATTATACATCTCATGCACTATCCAATTACCATCCTGTGCAATTATTGGTATTACTGCATTATGGGTTTATATACCTTTACTTCAATGTTGCCCTACATATGGAGTAATGTATATGTATATACAAATATCCTTAAGCACTACTGCTCATCATCAGGATATTACCATGCTATATTTATGATGTTTGTGTATATATATATATTTCTCTTACATTTTCCCAGTATTAGCCATCTAGGACCGTACTTTTAGGGCATATATCATACTGAGCACATACACTTCATTCCAGCGTTTTTTACTTTCATTTTTTACATTTTAATTTTAATTTTATTTAATTTTCCATTCCATATCCTTTTTGACTCTCATTCATAACCGAACTATATATTATGTTTTTCCCCTTATCCCCCTATTTTATCCTCTAATACACAATTTATAAGGTTTATATAGTACCACAGCTAGCCACTAGCACCATTATATATATATAAAATTAAGGTGCATTGATACTATAGTACATATTCTATTATTATTATTTATCTGGTAGGCAGGGGTTAAACTATACAAGATTGTGTATTTGAAGTGTTAAGTGTTATGAGGTAAACATTTTATACATTTTGTACCGTATTCTGAAGTATAGTACATTAAGTGCAGTATATTATTTGTGTATATCTTCTATTCTTGTATATTTATATAGTATTCTGTGCGGTCTATATGGCCAGTGTTTTTATCATTTCTAACATTCATATAATTTACTAATGTTGTTTTGGAGATTATACTATTTTGTACATATATTGATCTGCTAATGTATTTACACGTGTTGTTCCATATCAAGGGAAACAAGGGTTAATTCCCTTTCTACCTGTGGAGTGTGGGCGTATTTTGAATTTGTATCTTGTCCAATCACATTTTACTATTACCTTTTTAAGTATGCACTCACCTGCATGACACCTATGGCTATGATTACGGCTGCGGGCCGAAACATGTAAGCCCTGGTGTCACGCTCACACACCTTCTCTGTTTGTGCTGTTTCTATAGCCTGTTTGGCGTTTTAATCAAACCTAATAAAATTGGATTTTATTATACACTAAAGCTGGATCCTGCCTTCTTTGTGATTGTTCGTATCCACACCATCTTGGGATCCGCTTTAGCCCCTGTTCACCTGTATCCTGTTGTAAACCCGGGTGAAGACAGAGAGCACCGCCCCCCGACCGGAGAATCCTGTGACGTCACGATCGACGCTGAAAGTCCGTATGGCAAGCCAGAAGCGCTGCTGGAGTCTCATGTGAGTGCCGTTTACTTGGAGCTATTAGCCCACCGACAAGGTTTCGGTCTGACCACGTAGGTCCCCCGGCATATCCAGAGCATCTTTATGGTAAAGATCATACAGCCAAGTCGCAACTACAGGGGCAGCAGAGCTCATTTGGAGAGAGAACAGGAATACAGACTTTATTCAGCAGCATCCATCTTAACAATAACTGCCCGCCCCCTCCAATCACATGACTAAAATGTTAACTGTTTGTAGTGCACAGAGTGAACTAAGCATAACTATTGAACTTAAACTATAACATAAAGCATACACATCATTACATCTTCCCCTTCAAATATGAAACACCTAATATGAGACAAAGTCTTCCCATATTTTTGGTTTAATAGCTCGACCATAACGAGAGAAAGTAACTGCTGGCTCACTAGCAGTACAATCAGTGTCAGGTTGAGAGTCATTCCCAGCATTATCGCAAGCTGATACACTTATGTTGTCCTCAAAGTCCTCAGTAGACTTTACATCCATGTTAGGGAATTCTGTGCATTCATTGCTTTGCTCTTTATTGTCATTGCTGCTTGGTTCCTCGAGTAGAGTATCAGCTGCAGTGTCTGGTCGAAGATGACGCCTGTTGCGTCTCAGTTTCTGTCCACACTTGGTTTTGATTATATATGACCTTGGTGAATTAGCTTCACTGACAATTCGAGCAGGTTCCCATGTATCCCCAGTGACTCTGTGTCTCACAGCTTGCCCAGCCCTGAGTGGACCAAGTAACTTGGTAGATTTGTCAAAATACAGCTTTTGCTTTTTCATGTTTATGTTCCTCTGACCTGTTACCTGATCCTGTGGGATAGTCTGAGGCTGCAATTTCTGTGGTGCAATAGGCACTGTGGTCCTCAGTGCTCTACCCATGAGCAGCTGTGCAGGTGAACATAAACCCTCCATGGGTGTTGCACGATAGTTTAACAGGCCTAGGTACACATCCTGCCCTGATGATTGTGCTTTTCTGATAATGGATTTGGCTATGCCAACATACTTCTCAGCTAAACCATTGGCCTGTGAGTGATACGGACTTACTGGTTTGTGCCTGACTCCCCATTCAAGCAGAAAGCACTGGAATTCAGCACTTGAGAATTGCGGGCCATTATCAGACACAAGTTCTTCACACACTCCATGTCTCGAGAGTATTGTTTTGAAAGCCCATATGATTGCTGATGCTTTTAGATTTCTCAGCTGTACTAACTCAAAGAATTTGCTGTAGTAATCTACTACTATCAGGTAGTGGTTGTCCTCAAAATGAAAAATATCTGTGGCCAGTCTCTGCCATGCCCGTGAAGGAGTGTTCCATGGTGTGAGAGGTTCTTTTGCATTGTTTTTTTGAAATGTCTGGCAGGTTTCACATGTCTTCACAAGTGTCTCAATATCAAGGTCCAAATTAGGCCAGTAAACCACATCCCGTGCTCTGCGCTTACAAAGAGTAATGCCCAAATGTCCCTGGTGAATTTGCTCCAATATTTCTGCCTGCTGTGATTTAGGAATAACAATACGGTCACCCATGAATATGATATCCGTATGAAAGGATAGTTCATTTCTCACAGGCCAGAATCCCTGCAACTCAGGAGAAAGCTTCTTTCGTTTTTCTGGCCAGCCATTGCACATGACACGAATTAGTTTTTCTAGTACTTTATTTTGTTTGGTATCTTGTCTAATTTTTTCCAGCCGTACATCAGCTATTGGAATATTTACTAGTACTGTATGTACCTGTTCTTCCAATTCAGGTTCATCCCGTGCTTCATGTCCTTCTGGAAACACCCTAGACAGCGTATCTGCCATCGGAATTTCCTTTCCTGGTTTATATTTCACTGTGAGATCATACTGTTGTAGTTTCATAACCATCCTCTGCAGGCGTGGAGGTATAGCAGATAGTGGTTTTTGCATGATGTACTCCAATGGTTTGTGATCAGTTTCCACAACCACTGGGCGACCATAGATATACTGGTGAAATTTCTCACATCCATTTACAATGGCCAACATCTCCTTCTCAATTTGAGCATAATTGGCTTGTGTTGTTGTCAGAGCTCGTGAAGCATATGCAACAGGATGTCCTTGTTGCATTAGCACAGCACCTAACCCAAACTGGGATGCATCCACTTGAAGCACAGTGTTGCAGTTTACGTCAAAATATTTCAGTATTGGCCCTGGATGTTTAGTGATCAGTTTTTTTACTTTCTCAAATGTCTTTTCCATGTTTGCGTCCCAAGACCAAATAGCATCCCTTTGTAGCAATGCACGTAGTGGGGCTGTCAGCTGAGCGAGGCCCTGAGAAAACTTGGATAGATAATTAAAAATGCCTAATGATGTCTCTAGTTCCTTCCTGGAGGATGGGGCCTTCATGCTAATAACTGCTGTTATCTTCTTTGGATCAGGCTTTAAACCCTCTTTGGTTAGAAGGTGTCCAAAATATGTAACCTCTTCTACCCCAATTTGCATTTTGTTTGGATTGAGTTTAAGATTTTTCTCCCGACACCGCTTGAGTAAGGCAATAAGGTTTTTGTCATGTTCTGTACGATCCTTTCCATAAACCAGCAAATCATCAATTATTACTTCAGCACCATGTAGACCAGCAATCAACTCATGTGATTTCTTTTGAAATATCTCCTGAGCAGAAGCAATGCCGAAAGGTACCCTTGTGAAACGCCATCGTCCAAAGGGGGAGTTGAAAGTGGTCAGGTGACTGCTGGGTTCATCAAGACGCAATTGCCAGTAACCAGATTGTGCATCTAGTACACTAAACACTGTTGCTCCTACTAGCTTGTGAGCTATATCATCTATGGTGGGGAGTTTGTAGTGTTCTCTCATTATTACTTTGTTCAAATCACGTGGGTCAATGCAAATACGAATTGCGCCTGTGTTTTTCTTCTCTACCACAACCATAGAACTGACCCATTCTGATGGTTCTGTGACCTTTTTTACTACCCCCAACTTCTCCATCCTAGTTAGTTCTTGTTTGACTTTAGCCTCAAGGGATAGAGGTATTTTCCTTGGGGCATGAATGACAGGCTGTGCACCCTCTTTTGTACGTATGCGGCTAATCCCCGGGAGGCACCCTAGGCCTTTGAATAGATCACTGTACTCATGCTTAATGTTGTCCTTTGACAGTTCGCTGCACCCACCATCCACAGCCATAATGATCTTTACAAGTCCAATATCTTTACTTGTTTTTAGACCTAATACTGCTGGGGCTTTTGTTTCTATCACAAACAATTGTAAGACCTTTTCAGATCCCTTGTAAAAACATTTTGCATGGCAGCGACCCATCACTTTCAGCTTTTCACCACCATATCCCAACAGTTTTGGTAGGTCTTGAGTCTCTAAGGGGAATTCATTTCTAAGGAGTTCCAGGTATGTGTGGCTTGGCACACAGTTTACTTGTGCCCCTGTATCTATTTTGAATGTGACTGGAGTTTTGTGAGCCCCTATCTGTAGGGTTACATTTGCTTCATCTGCAGACTTGTGTGATTTCTGTACTGCTGCAAGATATATTGGGGTGCAATCTGAGTCTAACCCTGCATTGTCATCATTGTCCTCTATGGCGTGTACAGCCTGTGTTTGTGTCCTTGCAATATGTGAAAACAGTTTACACACCCTGGCAAAATGTCCTCTTTTCTTGCATTTATTACATATCTGCCACCTTGCAGGACAGGCAGCATTTTTGTTGTGCATGTTTCCACAGTAGCCACAGGTTGCTTGTGTGTTACTTGTCCCAGTGTCCCACTTGCCTTTTATCCCCTTGTGTCCTCTTTCTTGCCAGTATCTGCTGCTTTGATTTTCTATAGCACTGATCTGGTGTTGTGTTCCTTCCAGTACCTGCATGTCCTTTCTTGACATTTCATATGCTCTAGCAATCCTGATGGCTTTCTCAAGATTTAAATCTTCTTCCTGCAGCAGCTTTTCCTGAACTTCTTTAAACTTACTGCCCATCAGAATACGGTCTTTTATCATATCACCTGCATCATAAAAAGCACAGTCTTTGGCAAGCAAGCGCAGCTGTGTCACCCATTCATCCACAGATTCACCTCCACACTGATTCCTCTCATAAAACATTTTCCTTTGCACTGTGGTGTTTTTCCTTGGATTGCAGTATGCTTCAAACTTTGCAAACAATACCTCTGTTTTTTTTTTGTCATCTGCAGTGATATCCCCACTTGCCTGCCAGGCTCTGCATACATCACGTCCCTTTTGTCCCACACATATCAAAAAGTGTGCTGCCTTCTGTTGATCAGTCCATCTGTCTGCATCTGGGCCTGCAAACACAAGTTCAATCAGCTCCCTCCATTTTGACCAATTGTCAGAAATGTTCCCTGACTCTAAATCCAGAGAAGGAATGTTCTTTGTGTTGCTGTTTGCTGCCATGTCACTTTTCACCCTACTTCTGGTACCATGTGATGATCTTTATAATGTATTAGCAAACAGCAAGGAGAGAGAACAGGAATACCGACTTTATTCAGCAGCATCCATCTTAACAATAACTGCCCGCCCCCTCCAATCACATGACTAAAATGTTAACTGTTTGTAGTGCACAGAGTGAACTAAGCATAACTATTGAACTTAAACTATAACATAAAGCATACACATCATTACACCGGGAACAACGAAATAGACTGTTGCATATGTTTGTTTGCAGTGGAGTTGCATATTTGAAGAGCTTTTCTCATCCTTTCATATTTCTCATTTATTTGGGGTATTACTGGTGATACCCAGAGAAACTCTTCATTGCAGTATACAAATACAGGGGCTCTATTTTACTATTTACTACTATATATTGACTATCCACTATAACAGTGAACATTTAATTAATACGATTGCTACAGAATTATAATGGAAGAACCAGCACAACAACAATATTTTTCCCTGAGACCGGCTACAACACGTAGTGACTTTTCCACAGAATGTGAAAAAATATTTTCTGAGGATAAGGGGACACTTTCACTCAGCACTTTATTTGATACTATGGAAACCCTTCTGTTTAAAGAAACTAAGGCACAGTGGGACATTTGGACATTCCAATCATATCTTAAAGCCCAAATGATTCCCAGAGGACTGAGAATTTTTAAATTTCCTACTTTTGAGGTTGATACCACAGATGTAGAATTTGTTGATAAATGGAATGCAGCGTTATCAGAATGTTCATGCCAATTAATGTTACTATTAATACAATATAGGACAAAGCAACTAAGTGATATCAAACTAGAGATAGATACCCTTCAGATTGAGTTTAACAATAGAAGTATTGATCCAGATTTTGCCAAATTCGATAAAATCCTGCAAGAGTCTTTGGCCCGTGGTAAGCAAATCATAATGGAAAACAAACATATTAAGTTTGTACGTGACAAAACTGATTACCAGAAAAACTCAGTGTATATTTGGAACAAAAAACAACGTTCCAACTATAGACGAAGCTTACCACAGAACAAAAACCGTAGAGGCAATCGCAGACATGGTAGAGGTCACCGCAAACAGGTCAGCTTCTCTGATAGTGATACAGACAGATCGTCTGATGAATATAACTCAGGAGGCGAATATAACTCAGGTGGTGACAATGAGATAGACAGAGTAACACAAACAAACACTATTTCTAACACTCAACAGGGCATTCTAAAGGTACCCACGGTTCCCACTGTTTCCTCCAATATTGTTAATGCCCCTAATACTCCCAGTATGCCCAACACAACATCTGCTAGCCTGGTACCACAAGCAGCAAGATCCAAAGATAAAAATACTGTGTCCAAATATGTTCCTACTAACAGACCAGATGAACAAATGAGTGCACACATTGGGAACACAGGGGCACAAGATATGCTACTTTTAAATCAGGTTTTTCCAATAGGTCCACCTTTGCAGGGTATAGGGGGGACACCTTACAACAGCCAAGAGAGATACCCTGTACGGGGCAACCGCACACAGACCAAATACAAATAAATAGTGTGGTAAACTTATCCTCAACTACATTGACTAAAGATCAAATAGATGTATTGTCTCTGGGTTTAGGTTTTGCACCTACTACAAGCTTTGACATTTTCCAAACACTCATCGATATCAACAAATTTGTAAGGAATATCACACTTAAGAAACATTTTGCAGACACTCCATATGAGATCACCCACTCTGAATCAACTAGTGTCCACACTACAACATGTACAGGTATAAACACATTTTCAGAAGTCTGTGATCTTATATCTCTACAAAATCTAGCCATAGAGAGTAACAGTGCATCTGGAACACTGAATAGGGCTTTTTCATTCAAAAACAAATCTACCTTCTACCCGATACAAAACAGAGGGCCAATAATAGAGACATTCCACGCACGAGTAGAGGCAGACCTACAGAAACTGAAGGAGACTATAGATAGTACAGCAAATAATCTGACCAAAAGACAATCCCAAGCACTCAGGTCATTACAACAACAACCAAATCTTGTGATTAGACCGTCAGATAAGGGCGGCACTATTGTAGTCCTTGATAGGAAAGATTATGTATCAGAAGCTCTCAGACAGCTAAGTAATCCTTCAGACTACTCACTCTTACCCAGAAATCCAACAAATGAGAATAAGAAACTCCTATGTGGTATCCTAGATGATGGTGTTGAACATGGTTTTTTGGATGAAAATACAGCAGACTATCTTTATGTCAAATATCCTAGGATCCCAGTGTTCCATATGTTCCCCAAGGTCCATAAATCATTAACTGATGTAAAGGGCCGCCCAATAGTTAGCGGTATAGACTCCTTATTTGAAAGATTGTCCCAGTGGCTTGATGCCATTTTACAACCTCTGGTTAACCAACACTACCCTCATATACCAGGGATTCAAAGCATGTACTCAATTTGCTAACTGACACAAATTGGCAAACAAACTATCACTGGCTTTCAGTGGATGTGGTCTCTCTATATTCCAGAATTCCACATAATAAAGGTATTGAGGCAGTTAGGTATTTTTTGACTACACATACAGAATACACACCAGATTTCCAAGACTACGTTCTGAGAATCCTAGAATTTCTTTTGACTCACAATTTTTTCACCTTTGAAGGGCAATACTATGTTCAGAGATGTGGAACGGCCATGGGGGCGAAATACGCCCCCTCCTATGCAAATTTATTTCTTGGCAAATGGGAGCTAGACAACATCTTTGACCACAGTAACCCATACAGATCACATATTTGTTTTTTTAAATGCTACATAGATGACCTTCTTTTTATCTGGTCAGTGTCACCTGTAGATATATTGTCTTTCATGGAAATGATCAATAATAACGATTTAAACTTAAGTTTCACTTACGTTACAGACACAAAGTCTATTAATTACTTAGACCTATGCCTTACAGGAGAAAGTAGTGGACAAATCACCTCTAAAGTATATCGCAAGCCCATCTCTGGCAACACCCTCCTGCACGCTTCCAGTTGCCATCCCAAAAATACATCATATGCTGTTGCAAAGGGCCAATTTTCTAGGCTAAAGAGGAACTGTAGCAACACTGTGGATTATGTGCAGGAGGCTGATTGCCTTGAGAAGAGGCTTAAAGAAAGAAAATATACACGCAGACACATCAAACAAGCTAGATCAGCTGTGGACAAGCTAGATAGGGACCAACTTTTGAAAGACAAACCCAAACAAACACACAGTGATTTTCAAGGTGTACACTTTGTGACAACATATAGTACACAATACTCACAGATTTGTAATATAGTTAAGAAACATTTCCCTCTACTGGCAGCCTATGATAAGCTGATTGACACCGTGAAACAAGGGGTCAGGTGTTCATACAGAAAAAGCCCCACACTAGCATCTATGCTGTCGCCAACAGAACTCAAACAGACATTACAACCTACCAGCTCATGGCTACAACATTTAGGTATGTTTAAATGCGGCCATAAAAAGTGTAAACCCTGTGATTTTGCTTGGGTTACTAAAGAATTCACCTCTACAACAACTGGTCAGACATATCCCATTAAAACTTGCCTCAATTGCCAAAGTACGGATGTCATATACATTATTATATGCACCTTATGTAATATCCAGTATGTAGGGTTAACCTCGAGGGACATCAATTCACGTATCAGAGAACACTTTTCCACAATTACTAAAGGCACGTCAAGTACACCTCTGGTTCAACATTTTGCCACTAAACACAGATGTAGCTTAAATTCTTTTAAATGGCTGGCAATAGAACAAGCCAAGGTGCCGAAGAGGGGTGGCAACTTAGAGAATATACTTGCCAAAAGGGAAGTATATTGGATCTATACGTTAAAAACTAGACTTCCTTTAGGATTAAACTCCAGATATGATTTAATTAATTTCTGGGAATAGCCACACTAGCTAGCCCTGCTGTAATGTCCACCATGCCTTATATAATATATAGTATAACATATTATACATCTCATGCACTATCCAATTACCATCCTGTGCAATTATTGGTATTACTGCATTATGGGTTTATATACCTTTACTTCAATGTTGCCCTACATATGGAGTAATGTATATGTATATACAAATATCCTTAAGCACTACTGCTCATCATCAGGATATTACCATGCTATATTTATGATGTTTGTGTATATATATATATTTCTCTTACATTTTCCCAGTATTAGCCATCTAGGACCGTACTTTTAGGGCATATATCATACTGAGCACATACACTTCATTCCAGCGTTTTTTACTTTCATTTTTTACATTTTAATTTTAATTTTATTTAATTTTCCATTCCATATCCTTTTTGACTCTCATTCATAACCGAACTATATATTATGTTTTTCCCCTTATCCCCCTATTTTATCCTCTAATACACAATTTATAAGGTTTATATAGTACCACAGCTAGCCACTAGCACCATTATATATATATAAAATTAAGGTGCATTGATACTATAGTACATATTCTATTATTATTATTTATCTGGTAGGCAGGGGTTAAACTATACAAGATTGTGTATTTGAAGTGTTAAGTGTTATGAGGTAAACATTTTATACATTTTGTACCGTATTCTGAAGTATAGTACATTAAGTGCAGTATATTATTTGTGTATATCTTCTATTCTTGTATATTTATATAGTATTCTGTGCGGTCTATATGGCCAGTGTTTTTATCATTTCTAACATTCATATAATTTACTAATGTTGTTTTGGAGATTATACTATTTTGTACATATATTGATCTGCTAATGTATTTACACGTGTTGTTCCATATCAAGGGAAACAAGGGTTAATTCCCTTTCTACCTGTGGAGTGTGGGCGTATTTTGAATTTGTATCTTGTCCAATCACATTTTACTATTACCTTTTTAAGTATGCACTCACCTGCATGACACCTATGGCTATGATTACGGCTGCGGGCCGAAACATGTAAGCCCTGGTGTCACGCTCACACACCTACTCTGTTTGTGCTGTTTCTATAGCCTGTTTGGCGTTTTAATCAAACCTAATAAAATTGGATTTTATTATACACTAAAGCTGGATCCTGCCTTCTTTGTGATTGTTCGTATCCACACCATCTTGGGATCCGCTTTAGCCCCTGTTCACCTGTATCCTGTTGTAAACCCGGGTGAAGACAGAGAGCACCGCCCCCCGACCGGAGAATCCTGTGACGTCACGATCGACGCTGAAAGTCCGTATGGCAAGCCAGAAGCGCTGCTGGAGTCTCATGTGAGTGCCGTTTACTTGGAGCTATTAGCCCACCGACAAGGTTTCGGTCTGACCACGTAGGTCCCCCGGCATATCCAGAGCATCTTTATGGTAAAGATCATACAGCCAAGTCGCAACTACAGGGGCAGCAGAGCTCATTTGGGGTAAGTCCCGGGAACAACGAAATAGACTGTTGCATATGTTTGTTTGCAGTGGAGTTGCATATTTGAAGAGCTTTTCTCATCCTTTCATATTTCTCATTTATTTGGGGTATTACTGGTGATACCCAGAGAAACTCTTCATTGCAGTATACAAATACAGGGGCTCTATTTTACTATTTACTACTATATATTGACTATCCACTATAACAGTGAACATTTAATTAATACGATTGCTACAGAATTATAATGGAAGAACCAGCACAACAACAATATTTTTTCCCTGAGACCGGCTACAACACGTAGTGACTTTTCCACAGAATGTGAAAAAATATTTTCTGAGGATAAGGGGACACTTTCACTCAGCACTTTATTTGATACTATGGAAACCCTTCTGTTTAAAGAAACTAAGGCACAGTGGGACATTTGGACATTCCAATCATATCTTAAAGCCCAAATGATTCCCAGAGGACTGAGAATTTTTAAATTTCCTACTTTTGAGGTTGATACCACAGATGTAGAATTTGTTGATAAATGGAATGCAGTGTTATCAGAATGTTCATGCCAATTAATGTTACTATTAATACAATATAGGACAAAGCAACTAAGTGATATCAAACTAGAGATAGATACCCTTCAGATTGAGTTTAACAATAGAAGTATTGATCCAGATTTTGCCAAATTCGATAAAATCCTGCAAGAGTCTTTGGCCCGTGGTAAGCAAATCATAATGGAAAACAAACATATTAAGTTTGTACGTGACAAAACTGATTACCAGAAAAACTCAGTGTATATTTGGAACAAAAAACAACGTTCCAACTACAGGGAGTGCAGAATTATTAGGCAAATGAGTATTTTGACCACATCATCCTCTTTATGCATGTTGTCTTACTCCAAGCTGTATAGGCTCGAAAGCCTACTACCAATTAAGCATATTAGGTGATGTGCATCTCTGTAATGAGAAGGGGTGTGGTCTAATGACATCAACACCCTATATCAGGTGTGCATAATTATTAGGCAACTTCCTTTCCTTTGGCAAAATGGGTCAAAAGAAGGACTTGACAGGCTCAGAAAAGTCAAAAATAGTGAGATATATTGCAGAGGGATGCAGCACTCTTAAAATTGCAAAGCTTCTGAAGCGTGATCATCGAACAATCAAGCGTTTCATTCAAAATAGTCAACAGGGTCGCAAGAAGCGTGTGGAAAAACCAAGGCGCAAAATAACTGCCCATGAACTGAGAAAAGTCAAGCGTGCAGCTGCCAAGATGCCACTTGCCACCAGTTTGGCCATATTTCAGAGCTGCAACATCACTGGAGTGCCCAAAAGCACAAGGTGTGCAATACTCAGAGACACGGCCAAGGTAAGAAAGGCTGAAAGACGACCACCACTGAACAAGACACACAAGCTGAAACGTCAAGACTGGGCCAAGAAAATATCTCAAGACTGATTTTTCTAAGGTTTTATGGACTGATGAAATGAGAGTGAGTCTTGATGGGCCAGATGGATGGGCCCGTGGCTGAATTGGTAAAGGGCAGAGAGCTCCAGTCCGACTCAGACGCCAGCAATGTGGAGGTGGAGTACTGGTTTGGGCTGGTATCATCAAAGATGAGCTTGTGGGGCCTTTTCGGGTTGAGGATGGAGTCAAGCTTAACTCCCAGTCCTACTGCCAGTTTCTGGAAGACACCTTCTTCAAGCATGGTACAGGAAGAAGTCTGCATCCTTCAAGAAAAACATGATTTTCATGCAGGACAATGCTCCATCACACGCGTCCAAGTACTCCACAGCGTGGCTGGCAAGAAAGGGTATAAAAGAAGAAAATCTAATGACATGGCCTCCTTGTTCACCTGATCTGAACCCCATTGAGAACCTGTGGTCCATCATCAAATGTGAGATTTACAAGGAGGGAAAACAGTACACCTCTCTGAACAGTGTCTGGGAGGCTGTGGTTGCTGCTGCACACAATGTTGATGGTGAACAGATCAAAACACTGACAGAATCCATGGATGGCAGGCTTTTGAGTGTCCTTGCAAAGAAAGGTGGCTATATTGGTCACTGATTTGTTTTTGTTTTGTTTTTGAATGTTAGAAATGTATATTTGTGAATGTTGAGATGTTATATTGGCTTCACTGGTAAAAATAAATAATTGAAATGGGTATATATTTGTTTTTTGTTAAGTTGCCTAATACTTATGCACAGTAATAGTCACCTGCACACACAGATATCCCCCTAAAATAGCTATAACTAAAAACAAACTAAAAACTACTTCCAAAACTATTCAGCTTTGATATTAATGAGTTTTTTGGGTTCATTGAGAACATGGTTGTTGTTCAATAATAAAATTAATCCTCAAAAATACAACTTGCCTAATAATTCTGCACTCCCTGTATAGACGAAGCTTACCACAGAACAAAAACCGTAGAGGCAATCGCAGACATGGTAGAGGTCACCGCAAACAGGTCAGCTTCTCTGATAGTGATACAGACAGATCGTCTGATGAATATAACTCAGGAGGCGAATATAACTCAGGTGGTGACAATGAGATAGACAGAGTAACACAAACAAACACTATTTCTAACACTCAACAGGGCATTCTAAAGGTACCCACGGTTCCCACTGTTTCCTCCAATATTGTTAATGCCCCTAATACTCCCAGTATGCCCAACACAACATCTGCTAGCCTGGTACCACAAGCAGCAAGATCCAAAGATAAAAATACTGTGTCCAAATATGTTCCTACTAACAGACCAGATGAACAAATGAGTGCACACATTGGGAACACAGGGGCACAAGATATGCTACTTTTAAATCAGGTTTTTCCAATAGGTCCACCTTTGCAGGGTATAGGGGGGACACCTTACAACAGCCAAGAGAGATACCCTGTACGGGGCAACCGCACACAGACCAAATACAAATAAATAGTGTGGTAAACTTATCCTCAACTACATTGACTAAAGATCAAATAGATGTATTGTCTCTGGGTTTAGGTTTTGCACCTACTACAAGCTTTGACATTTTCCAAACACTCATCGATATCAACAAATTTGTAAGGAATATCACACTTAAGAAACATTTTGCAGACACTCCATATGAGATCACCCACTCTGAATCAACTAGTGTCCACACTACAACATGTACAGGTATAAACACATTTTCAGAAGTCTGTGATCTTATATCTCTACAAAATCTAGCCATAGAGAGTAACAGTGCATCTGGAACACTGAATAGGGCTTTTTCATTCAAAAACAAATCTACCTTCTACCCGATACAAAACAGAGGGCCAATAATAGAGACATTCCACGCACGAGTAGAGGCAGACCTACAGAAACTGAAGGAGACTATAGATAGTACAGCAAATAATCTGACCAAAAGACAATCCCAAGCACTCAGGTCATTACAACAACAACCAAATCTTGTGATTAGACCGTCAGATAAGGGCGGCACTATTGTAGTCCTTGATAGGAAAGATTATGTATCAGAAGCTCTCAGACAGCTAAGTAATCCTTCAGACTACTCACTCTTACCCAGAAATCCAACAAATGAGTATAAGAAACTCCTATGTGGTATCCTAGATGATGGTGTTGAACATGGTTTTTTGGATGAAAATACAGCAGACTATCTTTATGTCAAATATCCTAGGATCCCAGTGTTCCATATGTTCCCCAAGGTCCATAAATCATTAACTGATGTAAAGGGCCGCCCAATAGTTAGCGGTATAGACTCCTTATTTGAAAGATTGTCCCAGTGGCTTGATGCCATTTTACAACCTCTGGTTAACCAACACTACCCTCATATACCAGGGATTCAAAGCATGTACTCAATTTGCTAACTGACACAAATTGGCAAACAAACTATCACTGGCTTTCAGTGGATGTGGTCTCTCTATATTCCAGAATTCCACATAATAAAGGTATTGAGGCAGTTAGGTATTTTTTGACTACACATACAGAATACACACCAGATTTCCAAGACTACGTTCTGAGAATCCTAGAATTTCTTTTGACTCACAATTTTTTCACCTTTGAAGGGCAATACTATGTTCAGAGATGTGGAACGGCCATGGGGGCGAAATACGCCCCCTCCTATGCAAATTTATTTCTTGGCAAATGGGAGCTAGACAACATCTTTGACCACAGTAACCCATACAGATCACATATTTGTTTTTTTAAATGCTACATAGATGACCTTCTTTTTATCTGGTCAGTGTCACCTGTAGATATATTGTCTTTCATGGAAATGATCAATAATAACGATTTAAACTTAAGTTTCACTTACGTTACAGACACAAAGTCTATTAATTACTTAGACCTATGCCTTACAGGAGAAAGTAGTGGACAAATCACCTCTAAAGTATATCGCAAGCCCATCTCTGGCAACACCCTCCTGCACGCTTCCAGTTGCCATCCCAAAAATACATCATATGCTGTTGCAAAGGGCCAATTTTCTAGGCTAAAGAGGAACTGTAGCAACACTGTGGATTATGTGCAGGAGGCTGATTGCCTTGAGAAGAGGCTTAAAGAAAGAAAATATACACGCAGACACATCAAACAAGCTAGATCAGCTGTGGACAAGCTAGATAGGGACCAACTTTTGAAAGACAAACCCAAACAAACACACAGTGATTTTCAAGGTGTACACTTTGTGACAACATATAGTACACAATACTCACAGATTTGTAATATAGTTAAGAAACATTTCCCTCTACTGGCAGCCTATGATAAGCTGATTGACACCGTGAAACAAGGGGTCAGGTGTTCATACAGAAAAAGCCCCACACTAGCATCTATGCTGTCGCCAACAGAACTCAAACAGACATTACAACCTACCAGCTCATGGCTACAACATTTAGGTATGTTTAAATGCGGCCATAAAAAGTGTAAACCCTGTGATTTTGCTTAGGTTACTAAAGAATTCACCTCTACAACAACTGGTCAGACATATCCCATTAAAACTTGCCTCAATTGCCAAAGTACGGATGTCATATACATTATTATATGCACCTTATGTAATATCCAGTATGTAGGGTTAACCTCGAGGGACATCAATTCACGTATCAGAGAACACTTTTCCACAATTACTAAAGGCACGTCAAGTACACCTCTGGTTCAACATTTTGCCACTAAACACAGATGTAGCTTAAATTCTTTTAAATGGCTGGCAATAGAACAAGCCAAGGTGCCGAAGAGGGGTGGCAACTTAGAGAATATACTTGCCAAAAGGGAAGTATATTGGATCTATACGTTAAAAACTAGACTTCCTTTAGGATTAAACTCCAGATATGATTTAATTAATTTCTGGGAATAGCCACACTAGCTAGCCCTGCTGTAATGTCCACCATGCCTTATATAATATATAGTATAACATATTATACATCTCATGCACTATCCAATTACCATCCTGTGCAATTATTGGTATTACTGCATTATGGGTTTATATACCTTTACTTCAATGTTGCCCTACATATGGAGTAATGTATATGTATATACAAATATCCTTAAGCACTACTGCTCATCATCAGGATATTACCATGCTATATTTATGATGTTTGTGTATATATATATATTTCTCTTACATTTTCCCAGTATTAGCCATCTAGGACCGTACTTTTAGGGCATATATCATACTGAGCACATACACTTCATTCCAGCGTTTTTTACTTTCATTTTTTACATTTTAATTTTAATTTTATTTAATTTTCCATTCCATATCCTTTTTGACTCTCATTCATAACCGAACTATATATTATGTTTTTCCCCTTATCCCCCTATTTTATCCTCTAATACACAATTTATAAGGTTTATATAGTACCACAGCTAGCCACTAGCACCATTATATATATATAAAATTAAGGTGCATTGATACTATAGTACATATTCTATTATTATTATTTATCTGGTAGGCAGGGGTTAAACTATACAAGATTGTGTATTTGAAGTGTTAAGTGTTATGAGGTAAACATTTTATACATTTTGTACCGTATTCTGAAGTATAGTACATTAAGTGCAGTATATTATTTGTGTATATCTTCTATTCTTGTATATTTATATAGTATTCTGTGCGGTCTATATGGCCAGTGTTTTTATCATTTCTAACATTCATATAATTTACTAATGTTGTTTTGGAGATTATACTATTTTGTACATATATTGATCTGCTAATGTATTTACACGTGTTGTTCCATATCAAGGGAAACAAGGGTTAATTCCCTTTCTACCTGTGGAGTGTGGGCGTATTTTGAATTTGTATCTTGTCCAATCACATTTTACTATTACCTTTTTAAGTATGCACTCACCTGCATGACACCTATGGCTATGATTACGGCTGCGGGCCGAAACATGTAAGCCCTGGTGTCACGCTCACACACCTACTCTGTTTGTGCTGTTTCTATAGCCTGTTTGGCGTTTTAATCAAACCTAATAAAATTGGATTTTATTATACACTAAAGCTGGATCCTGCCTTCTTTGTGATTGTTTCACCTACTAATACAGATAAAATCTAAGATATTAGACTATGTACACTTATAGCAAATGGCCTAAATTAGTTTCCTCATTGAGGCCATTGGGGGCTAGCGTCCCTAAATTGAAGATCCATTTACTCTCACGTTGAAGTAACATCCTATCTACATTGCCTCCCCCGATCCCCAAACTTACACGGTCAATTCCTATCATCTTAAATTCACTTGGAGATGAATTATGATGCAGTTTGAAATGTCGCGCTATACTTGAAGTTTGAACTTTATTTTCTATGTCTCTTAAATGTTCAAGTACACGGTCACGGAGGGCTCGTGTCGTTTTTCCTACATAGTAAAATAGACAACTGCACTTAGCCAAATATACTAAACCCTCTGTCCTACAAGTTATCTTGCTTCTAATTTTATAGATTTTGCCAGTTTTGTCAGAGAAAAAACTTTTTTTGTCAGTAACAGCCAGTAAAGTGTCATTGAGTCTGTAATTAACATTTGGATTTTTCTTCCCTAAATGCATTATTTTACACTTTGCTGTGTTAAACTTTAGATTCCAGTCGTTTGTCCAATCCTCCCATTGTTGTATATCACTTCTCATTTTGTCTACCCCCCCTGGAACATCCACTCAGTTACAAATTTTTGTATCATCTGCAAACAGACATACTTTCCCCTGTAGCCCTTTGCTGATATCACAGATAAATATGTTAAACAAAACAGGCCCCAGAACTGACCCCTGAGGAACACCACTAGTAACAGCCCCCTCTGTTGAATGAACTCCATTTACTAAAACACTTTGTTTTCTGTCCTTAAGCCAGCATTCCACCCAGTTCACAATTTTTGAGTATAGACCAAGGAGATACAGTTTGTAAATTAGTTTATTGTGTGGGACAGTGTCAAATGCTTTGCTGAAATCTAGATATGCTACATCAACTTCTCCACCCTTGTCTAATACTTTTGTTGCATAATCAAAGACGTCGATTAGATTAGTCTGACATGATCTCCCTGAAGTAAAACCATGCTGATTTTGGTCCTCTAAATTTTTTGTCTTTATGTAAGTCAAAATTCTTTCTTTTAAGAGGCTGTCCATTAATTTCCCTACTACTGAAGTTAAACTAACTGGCCTGTAGTTACCAGATTCCTCTCTACTGCCCTTTTTATGAAGAGGTATTACCTTTGCTATTCTCCAATCATCTGGGACAGCTCCTGTTAATAGTGACTGATTAAACAGATCAGTTAATGGGACAGTTAGCACTGATCGAAGTTCTTTTAAAACCCTTGGATGAATATTATCAGGACCCACTGCCTTTTTTACATTTATTTTTGATAATGCTAACAAAACCTCATCCTCTGTAAAAAGATTAGTGTTAAGATTGTTTGTATTTTTGGTAGCATCCCTTAATGTAGACATTCTATCTTCACAATCTTTTGTGAAAACACAACAGAAGTAATCAATGAGACAGTCTGCAATTTGCTTATCTCCTTCTATTATTCTACCATCAACTGATTTCAATTGTACTATTCCTACCTTATTTTTTCTTCTTTCAATGATATATCTAAAGAATGTTTTGTCCCCATGTTTTACTGACTGTGCTATCTTCTCTTCTGTATGACCTTCCTAATTAACTGCTTAGTCTTTTTTTGTTGGAGTCTCCATATTTTCATAACATCATCTGATTGTGTGCGTCTGTAATTTTTATAAGCTATCTTTTTTGTCTTTACAGCATGTGCTACTTTTTTGGAAAACCAAATTGGTTTCCGCTTTCTTTTACTTTTACAGACATGTCTAATACAGTGTGCGGTTGCATCTAAAATGGCACCTTTCACAAATTCCCACTGTTCTCGAACCTCTGTAATAAGAGTTTTCCCTTTTAAATAGTTTTTTAGGTATTCTCCCATTAGTTCAAAATCTGCCTTCCTAACCTAAAGTCTAAAACTTTTGTTTTAGTCTGGGTGGACAGTTCCTGCACATGAATACTAAACCAAACAGATAGATGATCACTGGATCACTGGTCCTAAGTTCTCACCTACAGACACATCTGAAACTGTATCACTGTTTGTAAGTATTAGAGCTAATATAGCTTCCTTATGAGTTGGTTCCTTAACTAATTGCTCAAGTGATTCCCCTAGCAGAGATTCAAGAATATACCTGCTTCTAGCTGATCTAGCAGAAGGAATCTTCGAGTTTATATCTGGCAAATTAAAGTCCCCCATTACTATAACCTTACCCTTCATGTTCATTTTGGTTATTTCTTCTAATAACAGATTGTCCAGTTTTTCATCCTGCAATGGAGGACTATATACAGGGAGTGCAGAATTATTAGGCAAGTTGTATTTTTGAGGATTAATTTTATTATTGAACAACAACCATGTTCTCAATGAACCCAAAAAACTCATTAATATCAAAGCTGAATAGTTTTGGAAGTAGTTTTTAGTTTGTTTTTAGTTATAGCTATTTTAGGGGGATATCTGTGTGTGCAGGTGACTATTACTGTGCATAATTATTAGGCAACTTAACAAAAAACAAATATATACCCATTTCAATTATTTATTTTTACCAGTGAAACCAATATAACATTCACAAATATACATTTCTGACATTCAAAAACAAAACAAAAACAAATCAGTGACCAATATAGCCACCTTTCTTTGCAAGGACACTCAAAAGCCTGCCATCCATGGATTCTGTCAGTGTTTTGATCTGTTCACCATCAACATTGCGTGCAGCAGCAACCACAGCCTCCCAGACACTGTTCAGAGAGGTGTACTGTTTTCCCTCCTTGTAAATCTCACATTTGATGATGGACCACAGGTTCTCAATGGGGTTCAGATCAGGTGAACAAGGAGGCCATGTCATTAGATTTTCTTCTTTTATACCCTTTCTTGCCAGCCACGCTGTGGAGTACTTGGACGCGTGTGATGGAGCATTGTCCTGCATGAAAATCATGTTTTTCTTGAAGGATGCAGACTTCTTCCTGTACCACTGCTTGAAGAAGGTGTCTTCCAGAAACTGGCAGTAGGACTGGGAGTTGAGCTTGACTCCATCCTCAACCCGAAAAGGCCCCACAAGCTCATCTTTGATGATACCAGCCCAAACCAGTACTCCACCTCCACCTTGCTGGCGTCTGGTGTCGGACTGGAGCTCTCTGCCCTTTACCAATCCAGCCATGGGCCCATCCATCTGGCCCATCAAGACTCACTCTCATTTCATCAGTCCATAAAACCTTAGAAAAATCAGTCTTGAGATATTTCTTGGCCCAGTCTTGACGTTTCAGCTTGTGTGTCTTGTTCAGTGGTGGTCGTCTTTCAGCCTTTCTTACCTTGGCCATGTCTCTGAGTATTGCACACCTTGTGCTTTTGGGCACTCCAGTGATGTTGCAGCTCTGAAATATGGCCAAACTGGTGGCAAGTGGCATCTTGGCAGCTGCACGCTTGACTTTTCTCAGTTCATGGGCAGTTATTTTGTGCCTTGGTTTTTCCACACGCTTCTTGCGACCCTGTTGACTATTTTGAATGAAACGCTTGATTGTTCGATGATCACGCTTCAGAAGCTTTGCAATTTTAAGAGTGCTGCATCCCTCTGCAAGATATCTCACTATTTTTTACTTTTCTGAGCCTGTCAAGTCCTTCTTTTGACCCATTTTGCCAAAGGAAAGGAAGTTGCCTAATAATTATGCACACCTGATATAGGGTGTTGATGTCATTAGACCACACCCCTTCTCATTACAGAGATGCACATCACCTAATATGCTTAATTGGTAGTAGGCTTTCGAGCCTATACAGCTTGGAGTAAGACAACATGCATAAAGAGGATGATGTGGTCAAAATACTCATTTGCCTAATAATTCTGCACTCCCTGTACAACCCCTATTCTAAACACATTTTTATCTCCAATTTTCAAAGTCACCCAAATACTTTCCACCTCATCATTTGTTCCTATAATTTCAGTTACCTTTATATTTTCATTTGCATACATAGCAACTCCTCCACCTTTCTTTCCTACTCTGTTCTTTTTAAATAACCTGTATCCAGGTATGACTATGTCCCAGTCATGCAAATCATTGTACCATGTTTCTGTTATAGCTACTAAATCCAAGTTGTCCCTAGTCATTATTGAAATTAATTCAGGTAATTTATTTCCTAAGCTGCGAGCATTTGTGCTCATTGCACGAAGAATTTTTCTACTAGAATTTCTAGAATTGTTAATTGGACTAACAGTTTTGACATGCTGTGGGGGGCAGGTGGATATATTAATGCTACCCCCCTTTATTAGTTTAAATGATTTCTAATAAAGCATTTGAACTCCTCTTCCAGATACTTTGTTCCTTAATCATCCAAATGCAAGCCATCTCCCCTAAATAACCTAGTATCTTGCCAAACAGAGCTATAATAGCCAATAAAACAAAATCCTCGTTCCTATTTCTAACATCTTACAGGAAACTAATTTGGTAACATTTGAAAACATACTACACCCTCCTCCTACATCTGCAGAAAATAGTCCACCACAGGCATCTTTACAAACTACAGCACCAAACTGAGAACCTACGCCCCAGAGAAAGAGACAAGCTCTTTATCCAAATTGATATCGCACTTTACAACTAGTGTATTCCCTTTGGGAAACAGGTATTAAACTATAAGTCCCCTTCTTTATTCAATGGTTTAAGTACAAGGTACTTTACTGAATTCAATAATTGTTTTTTTTTCTGTTCTTTACCTCTAAAAGGGCTAGATTACAAGTGGAGCACTATTTATTACTTCCCCTAAACACACAATTTCAGAGGGTGTGTAATATGTTTGTCTGGAGACAAAAATGTATCAGGGTTTCCATAAAAATCTTATATTATCAAGTTTCAGCAGGAGGTGCAGCAATGCTGAACTTGTCAGAGTACTATGAAACATTCTGTCTAGCCAACATTTTGGCTTGGGGGTAACAGATTTAAATAGTAAATGGATGGAGCTGGAACAGGCCTTTTTGTCTATAAATATTTCCCTTTGTGATCTACTGTGAATCCCACAGCATGCTTGCATTTCTAACCAAACTTCTAATTGTATCATTGATTACAAATGTAAGTTTTGGGATAAAATTCATAACCTTCCCAGAGTCTCCCCACATTCATCTCCAATGCATTCTATCAGAGGCTTGTAAGTCACTCTTCGAAACTCTCACCCTGATCTATGGGTGGAGTGAAGAATGTAAGAGACATATTTAATAAAGACACTTTAAGCACTATGGCCCAGTTCCAAGCATTCTCCTTACCAATCCCTCCTTTTCGGTTTGATTACCTCCGGCTGAGTCGTTTATTAAAGTCATGGGGATTCCTGGATGGGCCGCTCTCCTAGCCGAAACGCGTTAGTCTGTTTCTTTTGGGGAATTGCCCCACTATCTCTTTCTGTAATAATATTTTAATGGAATACCAATAAAGTGCAATTTTATTTTTACATTTTGGTGCCTGGCATGCTTTTTCTCTTTTTTGGTTCGCTCTGGCGAGTGTCAGATTGGGAGAGGAGGTGGCTGACAGGAAAAGTGACACCAGAAATGCTCTCACTCTCCTACAGAGATAGGATATCAGGATATGAGTCAGATAGAGCATGCAATTTTAAGAAACTTTCTAATTTACTCCTATTATCAATTTTCTTCATTCTCTTAGTATCTTTATTTGAAAAGCAAGAATGTAAGTTTAGATGCCGGCCCATTTTTGGTGAACAACCTCGTTTGTTCTTGCTGATTGGTGGATAAATTCACCCACCAATAAACAAGTGCTGTCCAGGGTATGAACCAAAAAATGTCTGGCTCCTTAGCTTAGATGCTATCTTTTTCAAATAAAGATAGCAAGAGAAAGGAGAAAATTGATAATAGGAGTAAATTAGAAAGTTGCTTAAAATTGCATGCTCTATCTGAATCACGAAAGAAAACAATTGGGGTTAAGTGTCCCTTTAATTTAACTTTGATGCTCCTCTTGGGGCATGGGGGCCGATTTATCAAAGCTTCAATGGATAATACGCTGGAATCTCGTGTCAAATTAGACGCAAAGTTGATCCGCTGTAACTAACAAAGCATCAAGATTGTCAAATGTTGAAATGTGTGACATAATATACGTTCCCACGATATCAATCTGACGCAAATCAACACTTGCGTCATTCCAGATGTTTCAAATTCACATTCAACTCTATTTGACCCTCTTCCCAATTTATCAAACATTCAACAGATACGCTCTCGTCTATTCCTTCAGCGTACCTATCATTTAAACCGCCACCCTTGAGGCCGCGAATGCCATAGAAATCAATAGGAGTCTGAAAACACAAAAAGGTTATGTTCGATGCTGCAAGAGAATGAAGCATATTACATAATAAAAGTACTTATGGATTATGGATTATGTTACATTTTTGTCTCTCATTACAAAGCAAGGGGACAATATTATTGCTTCAAATTTGGTGCACTAGTAGATATAGGGATACAAATTAAATAAATACATACATTACATAATATAGCTAACTTCCTTTTTTTGGATAAATCTATTTGCATTATTTTTTATGCATGTAATAAAAGTCCCACTCTCCACTTTGCACCAAACTTGACGCAACACTTTTCTCACCAAATTTGATGCAAGCTCCTAAAACCCCCACAAACTAGTGTTTTCCACCACTTTTGTTTGCGATATGCATAATCACATGATTTTTGACACCAGCAAATCTGATTGATATATACATTTTATACTATCTTTAATTAATTAAATTGCTCGATACTTGTGTCATGGATCACTCATCAGAACAAGTGCCATTTATTACATTGTGTATTATACTTTGAAAGTATGTATATGTAAAATTAGTATTAAAGTTAAACATTGATGATGCCATTAGGACACACAGTGTAATATTTTAGACAATGATTTTAAAAATTGGATGATGTTTGATTCAATATAATCTTAAAATGATAGCTAAAAGGGATAGTCTACCTAACATTAAACAGTCATGAACCTGATACTGCAGAAATTAAAATCACCTCTTTACTGTCTATGCTATTTTCAGTGTTCTTCCTTCTCTTGAATTTCATTTTCATTAAGAAATGTCATGTTATATGCCAGCCCATTTTATAACACCTGTGTAGGGGTGGTGTTTCAAACTAGATTGCAATCTGGAGGGGTTACACAGGTGCAGAGAGAAAACTGGCCCAGCTCTTAAAATATCCATTGATTGCAAATAAATACATATGATACCCTAATTACGTGTTATATTCGCAATTATTCTTGCTCAGAATAATAATATATTTACACTTTATACATATAGTGATATAAATAAACACAGAGATATTAAAGACAACATTGTTTAGAACAAAAAAAGGAATTTAGAGACATGTAAATACGTTTGCAAAAGATTTCTGACATACACACATACACACATATATATATATATATATATATATATCCACAAGTATGTGCAAAGATATATGTACAAATTCTTGCATTAATAATCATTTAAAAAAACTAAAAAAACATGAAATAGGCATATAATGATTTCTAGAAAATACAAATATACATTAATTTATGTGAAGATATCATATATCAGTTATTTTCTATGTATTTGTTATAAAAAAAAAACTATGAGATATTATTGTTTGTTCAGGTATAAATCTAGCTATGTCTTGGACATTAAAGGGACATGAAAGCCAATTTTTTTCTTTCGTGATTTAGAAAGAGCATGTCATTTTAAACAACTTACTAATTTACTTCTATTATCTAATTTGCTTCATTCTCTTGATATCACTTGCTGAAAAGCATATCTAGATATGCTCAGTAGCTACTGATTGGTTGCTGCACCTAGAGGCCTTGTGTGATTGGCTCACACATGTGCATTGCTATTTCGTCAACAAAGGATATCTAAAGAATTGAGCAAATTAGATAATAGAAGTAAATTGGAAAGTTGTTTAAAATTGCATGCCCTATCTGAATCATGAAAGTTTAATTTTGACTAGACTGTCCCTTTAACAGATGAAAAATAAAAGATTAGCTTTAGAGAAATGTGCTTATTCATGGACAGTAATGAAATGGTATAAATAAAGTTGGAAAAAACAGAATATCCGCTACATCAATGACTCTTATTTATCAACAGTCCTCTCTTCGTACTTAACGCGCATGTTTTTGACAGAGTTTTTCATAAATAAGGGCGTGATGTAGAATTGCGGCAGCGATGTCTGGCGATCGTATTGACGCCAGTGAATGCACAGAGATTGACTCTTTGATAAATCGGCCCTATGGACTTCTGATGTTTCCACAACTAGGGGCTCCATGTACTAAGCAGTCAGCGAGCTACCCGCAACAAATCTCGCGTCAAAACTCGCAAACTGATATGTACAAAGTCGTCAACTATGTTCAAACTCGCATCTTTAAAATTGCGAGCGTACTTATCCGCCAAACCTCGCTACCTCTCCATTTTTCACTGTAATTAGACACATTTGACCACCAACTCGCCAAAAACGAATGTACTAAAAAATCTATTTGTCCGCTCGCTACAATTTCCGCTCCCACCTCGTTATTTTTGCCTCGCCACCTTTTAGGTGGCGGGCAAGGTACAAAACAATAGGAAAGTCAATCTAGACGCCAGTCTAGACATATATAAAAGGCAGTAATATCAGCATTGTACAGCATAACTGGCGTCTAATTTGTCTCTCATTTCCATGTACATAAATTGCGCCAAATTTGTCGACTGTAATTAAAGAGTAATCTATTTTAAATTTGTATTGTATAGTTGTCAATCTTTATAATTATTTTTATATTAATATTTATATATTATCAGATCCAGATGAAGCCATATCCAAATTGTAAATAAATATTACAAAAATAACGCTCTGTTATCACTCTTCAAAAAATTTTGAACAATAATAAAGTTGTTTAGATAAGTTGAACTTTTATAGGAGCAAAATTCTATTCCCGCGACTACTATGATGTTCGTGACACCTTGCATGTCACGTGTTAATAATTGGCCAGACAATTCAACTGAAAGTTAAGTACATCAGCTTAGTCGCGGCGAGCGAGGCGTCAAATTTATCAATAATCCGCCACTGCTCGCGGCGGGCTAGACTTGTCTATTTATTGGGGGATTATTAGTACATAGTGACAGCGGACACCATTTCGCCCGCGGCGAGTAACAGCGAGTTTATCCGCGTCTAAAATGACGGATGAATTGACGGCTTAGTACATGGAACCCTAGAAAATCAATTAAGTGCACAACCTTCTTTGAACTGCTTTTTAAAGGGACAGTCTACTCCAAAATTGTTATTGCCTTCATTACCCATCCCCCAGTTTTTCATAATCAACAGTTATATTAATACACTTTTTACCTCTGTGATTACTTTGTATCTAAGCCTTTTCTGACAGCCCTCTGATAACATGACTTTTTATTTATTATCTATTGACTTGCATTTTATCAGTGCAGTGTCTTCCACAACCCATGGGCATTAGCACAATGTTATCTATATGTCTCATTTGAACTAGCGCTCCCCTGTTGTGAAAAGCAAATAACAAAGCAAAGATGGCTGTCTTTAGTAGCTTAGAAACAGGCAGAAATGTTGAGCTTTAACGGTTATGAAGTATATTAATATAACAATGTTGGTTGTGCAAAGCTGGGGAATGGGTAGTAAAGATGTTATCTATCTTTTTAAACAATAACAATTCTGGTGTAGACTGTCCATTTAAAGGGACAGTCAACACCAGAATTTTTGTTGTTTTAAAAGATAGATAATACCTTAATTACCCATTCCCCAGTTTTGCATAACCAACACTGTTATATTAATACACATTTTACCTCTGTAATTACCTTGTATCTAAGCCTCTGCAGACTGCCCCCTAATTTAAGTACTTTTGACAGACTTGTATTTTAGCCAATCAGTGCTCACGCCTTAGTAAATTCATGTGCATGAGCTCAATGTTATCTATATGAAACACATGAACTAATACCCTTTAGTGGTGAAAAATTGTCAAAATGCATTTAGATTAGAGGTGGCCTTCAAGGTCTAAGCAATTACCATATGAACCTCCTATGTTTAGCTTTTAATTAAGAATACCAAGAGAACAAAGCAAAATTGGTGATAAAAGTAAATTGGAAAGTTGTTTATTTTTTTATTTTTTTATTTTTTATATTAAATTTTTATAGAGGTTCAATATTCAATAACATATAAGCAGTATATCCAATGGCATACTGGTACAAAAAGGGAAAAATCATATCAAACACAATGATATAAACATACAATTATGTTATATCTGTTACATCACAGAAATGTTTAAGTATTCAAAGGATGAACCTTATATTTTCAAGGGAGACAGAGAGAAAAAAAAGAAGAATAAGAAAATACATTTTTTCTTTTGCTTTGAAAATGATATAAAACAAGGCTCGCATATGAGAAATAGGGATTATAGCAAGTGTAAATATACATTTGAGATTGTTGAAAAGTACAAGTACAAGTTTTTCAAATAGTACAACATGTGTATTGTATCAATATTCGGCAATATATGGATAAACTCTAAAGTTCAAAAGATGGTTATAAATGTATATAAAGCTTGATAATATAAATTGCCTTCAAACTAAACAATACAATTACCAATATAAGAATTATCCATGTAAACCTGCTAGAATATGTGTAGTCTTTGTATACATAAAATGAAAGGAAAGTAAGGACCTGCGACAATGCCTCCATTTATTAGTAGATGTAAAATTGGAATAGAGGGAACAGGGAAGTAAGTATATGTCTGTTGATAAGGGAGTAGAACAATCAATAATTTGTATTGGGTAGGCTTACATGAGTCTAAGTACCATGATCTAT
Organism: Bombina bombina; assembly: GCF_027579735.1. NCBI lineage: Eukaryota > Metazoa > Chordata > Amphibia > Anura > Bombinatoridae > Bombina > Bombina bombina. The sequence goes on along the minus strand of NC_069500.1, from coordinate 983,790,396 downwards.
TACTTAATGCTCAGGATCCGGCTCCACCCAGGGCCCTTGGGTTTGTGCCAGATACCAATGATAACAAAATGGATGATTGAATGGTTCCCATTTTCAAATACCAAAAATCCCTTAGCAAGAACTGTAATGTAACTGAATAATACAATTCCTGTTCTCAGATTGTCTCTTCAACTCTACAGGAGTATTATCATGTCATCTATCGACATCGTAACAGGACGCTAAAGAATAAGAATGCAAAGCGGTGCTTATCGAGGTAAACCGCAAATTAGTCTCTGGGATTTGAGTGCATACCCAGAGAACAGTGTAAAAGTGTGTGGGGATGGAAAGCATGAAGCCAGCCGCCTAAATGTTAAATAACTATGAAATAAATATACCAAGAGTGCAGCTGTGTCTCAAGACTGTTTATATAAATATGACCTAGCATCAACATGTTTAACAGACGTTGTTGCTAGAGAGGGCCTGCAAGTATATAGTAAGTCTAGTGTAAGTGGGCAGCTTTATCTCTCAGTTCACTGTATAACATTCATAAAAATTAGAATAAAATCGGATAAAGATTGCTCTATAACCACTGCTAACAGAGATTGACTCTATGTGATAAAACTAAAGATTGCACAGTCTGTGTCGTAAGACATGAGAAAAGAAAACAAACGGCTAGATTACGAGTTTTGCATTAGAGGCTATGCGGTGCTAACGAGCAGTTTATGCTCACCGCTCACTTACAGAGAGCGTTGATATTACGAGTTTTTACAAACCAGACAAGAAGTGAGCGTTGAGCAAAATTTTGCTCATTACCGCACTCCAATACCAGCGCTGCTTACGTTAGCGGTGAGCTGGTGTAACGTGCTCGTGCACGATTTCCCCATAGGAATCAACGGGGAGAGCCGGCTGAAAAAAAGTCTAACACCTGCAAAAAAGCAGCGTAAAGCTCCTTAATGCAGCCCCATTGAATCATATGGGGAAATAAAAGTTATGTCTACACCTAACACCCTAACATGAACCCCGAGTCTAAACACCCCTAATCTTACACTTATTAACCCCTAATCTTCCACCCCCAACATCGCAGACACCTACAATAAAATTATTAACCACTAATCTGCCGCTCCAGACATCACCGCCACCTAGATTATACTTATGAACCCCTAATCTGCTGCCCCCAACATCACCGAACCCTACATTATATTTATTACCCCTACTCTGCCGCCCCCAATGTTGCCGCCACCTACCTACACTTATTAACCCCTAATCTGCCGTCCCAACGTAACAGCCACTATAATAAACATATTAACCCCTAAACCGCCGCACTCCCGCCTCACAAACATTAGTTAAATATTATTAACCCCTAATCTGCCGGCCCTAACATCGCCGCCACCTACCTACATTTATTAACCCCTAATCTGCCACCCCAAACGTCGCCACCACTATACTAAATGTATTAACCCTTAAACCTAAGTCTAACCCTAACCCTAACACCCCCTAACTTTAATAGAATTAAAAGAAATCTAAATAAAAATTCCTATCATTAACTACATTTTTCCTATTTTAAACTAAATACTTACCTATAAAATAAACCCTAAGCTAGCTAACATATAACTAATAGTTACATTGTAGCTAGCTTAGGATTTATTTTTATTTTATAGGCAAGTTTGTATTTATTTTAACTAGGTAGAAAAGTTATTAAATAGTTATTAACTATTTAATAACTACCTAGCTAAAATAAATACAAAGTTACCTGTAAAATAAAACCTAACCTAAGTTACAATTACACCTAAAACTACACTATAATTAAATTATTTCCCTAAATTAAATACAATTAAATACAATTAAATAAAATTATCTAAAGTACAAAAACAAACAAACACTAAATTACAGAAAATAATAAACAAATTACAAGATTTTTAAACTAATTACACCTAATCTAATCCCCCTAACAAAATAAAAAAGCCCCCCAAAATAAAAAAAGCCCTACCCTACACTAAATTACAAATAGCCCATAAATGGGCCTTTTGCAGGGCATTGCCCCAAAGTAATCAGCTCTTTTACCTGAAAAAAATTACAAATCCCCCCAACTTTAAAACCCAACACCCACACAACCAACCCTACTCTAAAACCCACCCAATACCCCCTTAGAAAAAACTAACACTAACCCCTTGAAGATCACCTTACCGGGCGGAGTCTTCATCCAACTGGGCCGAAGTCCTCAACCAAGCCGGGAGAAGTCTTCATCCAAGCCGGGCGAAGTGGTGCTCCAGACGGGCAGAAGTCTTCATCGAGACGGCATCTTCTATCTTCATCCATCCAGCACGGAGCGGGTCCATCTTCAAGACATCCGACGCAGAGCATCCTCTTCATCCGACGGCTAAGACTGAATAAAGGTAGGTAGGTGTCGGCGATGTTAGGGACGGCAGATTAGGGGTTAATGTTTGCGAGGTGGGAGTGCGGCGGTTAAGGGGTTAATATGTTTAGTATAGTGGCGGCGATGTCCGTTTCGGCAGATTAGGGGTTAAAAAATGTATTTTAGTATTTGTGATGCGGGAGGGCCTCAGTTTAGGGGTTAATATGTAGTTTATGGGTGTTAGTGTACCTTTTAGCACCAGTCTTGACAGGAGAGGGTGTACTGCTCACTTTTTGTCAGACTCGTAATACCGGCGCTATGCAAGTCCCATTGAAAAAAGAGGATACGCAATTTACGTAAGTGGATTTATGGTATTTCAAAGTCTGGCCAAAAAAGTGAGGGGTACACCTGTACCTACAAGACTCATAATACCAGCGGGCGTTAAAAAGCAGCGTTAGGACCTTTTAACGCTGCTTTTTAAACCTAACGCACAACTCATAATCTAGACGAAAATAAACTAAATACTGAGTATTAGAAACATAAGGCACAAAGGTGATATTATTATAGCACATTTTAAACAGTTATGTAAACGTGAATATAGCTACATTGAAATGCTAGATTAGGAACTAGGCATCAGTATAAATAGAAAGCAGGCAGGCTTATGTTTCATATGTAGCACTTACTATAAATATTAGATTATGTATGTGCATAAATTTAAAAATAAGCGGCTATCCAGCTGTTAAATAGTCTAGAGTATATAGGGAAGCAAAAAACATTATATTATTGTTAAACTTGGTTAACTTTTGGACATACTTCTAAGCACATAATGCAATTGGAGAAGAAGACAGGATTTTGTGCTAGTAACCTTACTCTGAATCCTAAGGCTATTGAGCTCAGTATGGTCAAATATACATGAAAAGCATCATACATATGTAATTAAGGCACCAAAATGACCTTGTTAACTGACTATGAAACTATTTCTTCTAACAACCATATAAGTATGGGTATCACACAGAGAACGACACAGAACTGGTTAAAATATGGAACTGAGAAGCACAAACTTAGGTATACAACGTATTGTGGTAAAAAAAACAACTATAGCGTTAACCCTATTTAGTGTGCGTATTATAGACTGTTACAAGTCCAGAGTGTAGTGTTTATGACTTAGCAGACTAACAAACTCCAGATCTTCTATCCCTTTGTGCTTGAAGCAGGAAGAGTTGTGGTAGTGGTGGAGTACATTGGAATAATCATGTAGGCTCACAATCCCCTAGTAGTTCAATAGGTGATCTTGTAGTCACAGAAGTGTGGGTATAAAAGCTAATGTTCCTAGAGGGCTGTTCTGTGTCACTCACAGAAATGATGCACTGCCGTCTCCATGATTCCTTCTTGCCCCCAAGGCTATCATATAAGGTACGGGCTCGCTCTCCAAACTGCGGCGAAGTACGGTACTTGTCAGAGTTATTCCGTTCTGTTTCCCTCCTGGTGTAGCTCTGCATGTAGTGCAGCGTTTCATCACCGCTATAGTACAAGTCATCTGTTTGTGCAGGGGGGCCAATATTAGTGATGTCCAGTTCATGAATGAATCGTTCTTTTGAACTGGATCTTTTCAGTGAACTGTATGAATCAGTTCACCAGACTGAACTGATTCGTTTCACTTCCTGAGTCTGCAGCAGCATTGGTAATACGATCCTAGAGTGAGTGATTCCTGCTTCTGCTGACTCCTTTGCAATGAATCACACAGCAGAATCAAACATCCTCACTCTAGGATCATATTACCAGTGCTGTTGTATCAGTGTACTGAATCAGTGTACTGTTAGCTAACTCCTTTGCAATGAATCATTCAGTTAACAGTACACTGATTCAAAGATACCCCTAACTGCACCTAAATAAACCCTTACAGAAGCAGCAGGTCTCAACCTTATATTTATTTATAAACCATACAGAGTTTGGGTCTGATTAAATATTAATACTTTTAAAATATTATCTCATTAACTTTAGTAAATGTGACAATAGAATATGACCTTAGTTTGCTCCATAAAATTGTATTTTAAAAGTATTAATGTTTAAACAGCCCCAAACTCTGTATGGTTTATAAATAAATAAAAGGTTGAGACCTGCTGCTTCTGTAAGGGTTAATTTAAGGTGCAGTTAGGGGTATATTTGAATCAGTGTACTGTTAACTGAATGAATCATTGCAAAGGAGTTAGTTAACAGTACACTGATTCAAATATACCCCTAACTGCACCTTAAATTAAGCCTTACAGAAGCAGCAGGTCTCAACCTTATATTTATTTATAAGCCATACAGAGTTTGGGGCTGTTTAAACATTTAATACTTTTAAAATACAATTTTATGGAGGAAACTAAGGTCATATTCTATTGTCACTTTTACTAAAGTTAATGAGGTCTTTTATTAGATATTCATATCTTAGGAAAATACATACAACACAGTACATAGAACAGAGTATACAGCATGCTCTGTTCTATGTACTGTGTTGTATGTATCTGTGAAGGAGCCAATGCTGCGTGTGAGGACTCAGGAGGAGCTGAACTGTTAGACACTGACTCAGGAGTCACGATTTTAAGCATCGGATCAGCGGGCAGAGCGTCCGCAATAAGAGAATCTGCAGCTCTGCATCACGTGCTCAAGTGAACTGATGAATCGGTTCATGAATCGGTTCAGTTACACGAACTGTCTGAAATGAACCGATTCATCTAAATGAACCGAACTTCCCATCACTAGCCAATATGGCCGCATCCGCTCTGAACACTAGGTATATCCACGTGTCTGCTACTTTATATAGTGGGCTTAGCACCTCCACAACAAAAACACATGTGCACACTATTCATCTGTGTGTAGGCATCCCTGCAAAATGGTGTGTCTGCAAGAGCCCCACGCAACAATGTTCATGAAGGAGTCGAGTCATTTCAAACTCCCATGTATCCGAGGCCTCCATCATGGTTAGATCACTGATAGAATCACTGCACCTGGATTATCAGCCTGGTCTCCTGACTTCTCATGAAGGGTGTCTGGGTGTAATAGGAGTCACTTCATATGAAACAGTTTTACATGTATAAAGCCGCCTTTAGTCAAGGTAGAGCTGGGAGATCCTCATAAGCACGTCTTGCTTGTTCAGCAGCTTGCTCCGCTCCCTCCTGGAAAGTTGTTTAAAATGACATGCCCTATTTGAATCATGAAAGTTTATTTTGGACTTGACTGTCCCTTTAAAATTTTAACAAAATAGCACCTCACCCCTCTTCTACTTTTTTAAAATCTCAAACAATAATTCACCTCTATGCAGGAGAGGGTTCATTAGGGTGGGCTCTCCTGCAGACATTTGGTGGGAATTCCCTAAAATACAGTGTTTTTGGTCACTTGGCATTCTCTTGTTTCCTAAGGATGGGTATTATCATAGGTGATCACCCTCAGGCTTGGTGTCTCATCTTTTCCCTGAAAAACTTATGCTTCACATTTGTATATATTTATATGTTGCCGATCTACATCAGCTGCTCCACTCTGCCAGTCTCTACACTGGCTCCCCATACACTCCAGAATGCAATTTAAAGTATTAACCCTAACATACAAAGCACTAAACAGTCTAACTCCCAACTATATTTCCTCTCTCATCGTGAAATATTCCCCATCCCATCCTCTTCGATCAACCTGTGAGCTACATCTCTCCACTCCTGTTATTTCTACGTCCAACTCCTGCCTCCAAGACTTCGCACGTGCTGCTCCTGTCCTCTGGAACTCTCTACCCCGCTCCATAAGACTGCCTCCAACCTTGTATAGCTTCAGACGCTCCTTGAAAACCCACCTATTCAGAGAGGCTTACCATCTCTCCTCCATCCCTCATCCGAACCAAACTAATACATGAACTGCCTGACTCACTGCTGCAGCTACAACCGATGTAACAAGCTACCCCAACCTTATGTCTCTGCACCCTAAAGCTGTAGACTGTGAGCTCTCCGGAGCAGGGCCCTCTTCCTCCTGTACTAAATTTGTTTAGTTTTGTTATGTTTTGTATTTTATCAAAAATCTTTGTCGTATACCCCTATCATTGTACCCAGCACTACAGAATTTGGCGGCGCTATACAAATAAATGATAATAATGATATAAATAATTTATGGCAGTAAAAATAGTAAAAGTCAGAATCTGGAATCATCTCCGCTGCCCCAAAAGGGCTCAGGTCCTTTTAGTCCTAGAACACATGTAGTCCATGGAATGTGATGTCTTTGCTGCCAATAATAAAATTGACCTGCACTGTGTGAGTTAGGAATGGGTCTACTACTTAGCTAACAAACAACATCTGGGAATGAACATTCCTTTTCCCCTACTCATGGGGAGAGAGAGTATAGTCAAAGGGGGAGGGGAAGTAGAAGGGAAGAAGATATAGGAAGTGGAGAAAGTGGAAAAGAATTAAAAAAACATTTTCTCTCCATTTCATTGTAATACGTCTTTTCTGTGGAGGGGTGGTGAGGTGGAGGGGTGGTCAGTGTTGGCTGTATTTAACAGCTTAAGAACAAGTGATATAGTTAATCACAAAAAAGAGCAAATAGCAAAGCTGCAGTATGAGGAGTCTGTGTTAATCAGATCATTTGCAATAACCATCTGGATTACATTTGCAACTTTGCTATTTGCTCTTTTTTGGGATTAACCATATAGCTTGTTCTTAAGCTGTTGAATATAGCCAACACTGACAAAGCATCAATGGTTTATATCCTAAAATCCTTGGATATTATTGGAAACTTAAGAGAAAGGATCCAGGATTCCTAAATAGTAAAGTACTGGTAATCTCACCCTCTCATTGGATATCACATAACAGGTGGCCACATTACATCACTAACCGAGCCGAAACTCAGCAGTGTGAACACGCTAAGGAGAAGGTGAGAGAAAACAACTAAGAGCAGTTGTTCTTCGTATTCCGGTTAGTATATACTTGTCAAGCCGCTCCGGTTCCCTCACTTGTCATAGCTGTTGCAATGGATGCAGCTGCTGTTGCCATGGATGCAGCGGCTGTTGCTGTGGATGCGGCAGCGACGGCTGCTTCTGGTGCTCGGTGGTAACGTCATCGCCGCACGCCAGCTCCCTCTGATGCCGGTCCTGATTGCAGCTGAATGCTTCCTCTGGTGCAAATCTACGCCTATGTAAGTAACTCTGTTGCCTGTTATCATTGCCCAAGTATAGGTGTTACTGTGTGTGCTCCTGGGTGCTTATTTTCTAAACTGAACTACTGATTGCCTTATTGTTACTGAACTCTGCCTGTCTCAAGACTACTCTTCTGATTAACCCCTAAACTGCTGATTGCCTTATTGTTGCTGAAGCCTGCCTGTCTCAAGACTACTCTTCTGATTAACGCCTAAACTGCTGATTGCCTTATTGCTGCTGAACTCTGCCTGTCTCAAGACCACTCTTGATTAACCCCTGAACTGCTGACTGCCTTATTGTTGCTGAACTCTGCCTGTCCCAGACCTCTCTACTGTTTAACCCCTGAACTGCTGGTACTCTGGATTGCCTTGTTGTTGCCGAACTCTGCTTGCCTGACTACTCTCCAGTTATCCTTTGTAGTGACGTGAAGGATTGCCCTCTCTACTGTGAGTACTGCTTACCTCATTTACTTACCTGTTCTTTTGTTCTGGGATATTTCCTTATCCTTCCACTTGACGCCGGGATAAGAAGACTACTGGCCAAGTTTGGTCTGATAGGGAAATATCCCATGAGCATTACATTATACTTGGGCCATGGACCCAGATGATGTAGCAAGAGCAGTATTTTTTCAGGGACAAACGCTGGGAACCCATGCCATACACTTGCAGAGTCTGGATTCTAAACTAGAGACTATTACCGCTATGCTCTCCTCACTTGTTGCTGAAAAAAACACTACTCCTGTTGCCATACAGTCTGCCCCTGCTGCTAGTACCACTGCCTCCTCCCCCGCTTTTGGTAGCAAACCCCAGATACCATTGCCTGACAAGTAGGATGGCGCTACTGACTGTAGGGGATTTCTCAACCAGTGCAGACTGCCTTTCCGCAATGACCCTCATAACTTCCAGTTCCATCAGTTAAAGGTCACCTTTTTTGTTTCCTTATTGAAGGATAAGGCCCTAGCCTGGGTTTCTCCCCTTTTGGAAGAAGGTGCTCAACTCCTGAATGATGCTGATACCTTCGTCTCTGCACTCTCTTCTGTGTTTGGGACCTCTGGTCGCACTTCTCCTGCTGAATGCTCTCTCTTGGATCTCCATTAGGGTAATAGATCTGTGGCACAATACGCTATCGAATTTCGCACCTTGGCACATGAGACCAGCTTGGATTCCAGTGCTCTCAAGGCGGCCTTTCGGAGAGGTCTACATGAATGCATCAAGGATGAGCTCACTTATCGTGATGTCCCATCTACTCTGGATGAATTCATTGAGCTGTGTATCAGTCTGGATTCTCACTTTCAGCAGCGACAAGCTGAGAGAGAGGGAACTCGCAGAGTCCTGCCTTACTGTCATCCTGCCCATCTAGCCACTAGACTGCCTTCTACTTCTCCTGCACCGCCAGTTGCCTCTGAGGAGGAGCCCATTGATCTCTCTACCCTAAAGTCCTCCGAATCTGAAAGACAGAGAAGAAGGCGGTTGAGACTATGTTTTTTTTTTTTTTTTTTTTTAAGTTTCAAATTTTTATTAGTAAAGATTTCTCAAATATGATAGTGACATAATAAACAATTTGGAGCTCGCAGGCTCCTACAGAAAGTATGAACAGAAAAAATGATACACTAAAAATGTGCCAGATCAGAATGTGTTCATAAAATGAGGAAAATGAACAAAGTATAGTTCGAGTCAGATGAGGTGAGTTGACTGGGGTGGGGGGAGGGACTGGGGAGGGAGGAAAGGAGGGGTTGTTATTAGAGGCAGAGGTTTAGTTCATATGCGGATGGTACATGGAGAAGGTTGCCTAGTGTGCGTTTACTCTGGAGTTCGGGGTCCAAGTAATGGAGTGATTAGATTGCCAGTCTGCCCACACTAGTTCAAATAGGTCTGAATTATTCAGAGAGTAAAAAATAGGTTTCTCCATATTGTAGATGTATGCCATATAGTTTAGGATGCATGACCATTTTGGGGGCGTCTCGGTTTTCCAAGCCTTGGCTATTGTCGCTTTAGTAGCTGTTAGCAAATAGATTGTTAGGTATGCTTGATGTTTAGGAAGTTTAGTAATGCCTATGTGTAAGAGGGCACTAGAAGGGGTTATAGGAAGTGTTATGCCTAATCTCCCTAGTGTACGGAAGCAGGTACTCCATAAGGGTTTTAACCTGGGGCATTCCCACCATATGTGTAGAGAGTCTCCTTTTTTGCCACAATTACGCCAGCATAAAGGAGAGGTAGAGACGAACATTTTGTTAAGTCTCGCAGGGGTAAGGTACCAGTTCGTTAAGAGTTTATAATATGTTTCGAAGAGTGTGACACAGTGTAGTGCTTTTTTAGTGAGGGAAATGACATGATGCCATATTTGTGGGGACAGGGTCAAGTTCAGCACTGATTCCCATGCGAGCAAGTGAGGAAGTTTATTCTCAGAGTCTGTGTTTCCTATTAAGGTATAATGCATTGACAATGGTCTGTGAAGTTTGTTACCTTGTTGCCAAGTCGTTTCCCAGAGTGTACGGGGTCGGTGTAACTCAGGTCGAAATCCCCAGCTAATAAGAAAGCTCTTTAGTCTTGTGTATTCATATGTCATGTACCTGGGTAAGTTGGAGCTAGCTTTTATTTCTGAGAGTGTCACGAAGTGCGGGGAAGGTGAAGTAACCCAGAGGTCAGCTACTGTTTGTATTCCAATTCTTGTCCAAGTATTAGGATGAGAGTCAGGTAAGCCTCGTAGGAGACCTGTCAAGGGGGTAATAGGTGAAGGATGTGGGGCGATGTGTGGGTAGTGTCTTAGCTTATCCCATATGGTGAGGCATTCTCGTATTATGTTATTGCTAATGTCTGAGGTACGTCTTAGATGGGCAGGGATCCAAATTAAATCGGGTAAAAATATATGGCTTGGGAGGGAGGCTTGTTCTATGGTTTTCCATTTGCTAGGGGAATCTTTCGCACCCCATTGCGAGATATGGGTGAGCATGGCTCCTTCATAGTACCTAGTTATTGATGGGGAGGCTATACCTCCTCTACTAAGGAGGCTTTGAAGGATTTTATGCGCCACTCTGGGGGGTTTGTGTTGCCATATATATTTTGTAAATTCACTCTGAAATTGGCGAAGGAGATATCCCGGGATACGGAGAGGTAGACATCTAAATAAATAAGTAATTTTAGGTAGAAAAGACATTTTAAGGGCTGTTAACCTACCTATCCATGAGATATAAGTGTAGTCCCATTTGTCTTTCAGGGTGCGCAGTTCGGTTAAAAGGGGCAGGTAGTTGTCTTTGATCATCTGAGGGATATTATTCGATATCTTAACGCCTAAATGGGAGATAAAATTATTGACGCAGTGGACTCTATATCGGACTCTGAGGGTGTCAACTGTGTTCTGTGGAATTCCCCAAGTAAAGATTTCTGTTTTATCTAGATTTAACTTGTAATGTGACATGTCTCCAAAGGAGTCTAAGATTTCTATCAGTCTCGGGAATGAAGATAGGGGGTCTGATGAGAATATTGTGATGTCGTCTGCAAAGAGTGCAATTTTGTGGATAGTGCCATGTAGGCGGATGCCATCAATTTTTATATCTTGTCTGATTTGTTCTGCTAATGGTTCGATTGCCAGGGCAAAAAGAAGGGGTGAGAGTGGACACCCTTGTCTGGTGCCATTAGATATTGGGAAGGGGGGTGAGGCAAAGCCTAGGCCTCTAACTACTGCTGTGGGAGTGGAGTAAAGGGCCTGTATCGCTTTGATAATTTGATCTGGGAAACCAAAGATTTTAAGGGTTTCCCATAAGTAGGACCATCTAACACGGTCAAAAGCCTTCTCTGCATCTAATGAGATTACAGAGAATGGCCTATTTAGTCTGGTGGATTCAGTGCAGATGTTTAAGAGACGTCTAGTATTGTCTGGTCCTTCGCGATGAGGGATAAATCCTACTTGGTCTAGGTTTATGAGTTTCGGGAGTAATTTAGATATGCGTGTAGCAAATAATTTAGCGTAAATTTTAATGTCTAAATTAATTAGGGAGATTGGCCTGTAATTGGAGCATAAAGATGGGTCTTTTTGGGGCTTAGGAATAGTAATCACCGTTGCTTCCAGGAATTCCTGACTAAACCTACCCTGTTCTCTAGCATAGTTAAAAAATCTTAAGAGTAGTGGGGTTAGTTCGTTTGTGTATGTTTTGTAAAAGGCTGCCGAGTAGCCATCTGGGCCCGGAGTTTTGAAAGGTTTTAGATGCTTTATTACGTATTTGATTTCCTTAGAGGTGAAGGGGGATGAGAGTGTTTCTTGGTCATCAGGCGACAATGAGGGGAGATTTAAGTTGCGAAGGAAGGAGCTAATCTTGTCAACAGGAGTTAGTTTGTCGCTTGCATTTTTTTCTAAATTGTATAGGTTTGAGTAAAATCTCTCAAAGCAAGTACCAATGTCTGAGGGTTTGCGGTATGTCTGGTTTTCAAATTGAATCTGATGTATTCTTGAGGTGCTTGTCCTATTTTTAAGTTTATTTGCTAATAGTGTATCTGCTTTGTTACTCTTGTGGTAAGTAATCTGTTTCAGTTTAAATAAATTAGCCTGAGTGCGTTTTAGCTCTAGTTGGTTAATATGATTTTTAATCTGTATAATTTGAGCTGTGTTTTCATCTGAGGGAGTATTTCTGTTTAGGAGTTCTAGACGACGTAATTCGATATGAGATTTGGAAAGGGGTAGGCCAGATAGTTTTTTGAGATGAGCTTGTTTTTTAATTATGAGACCCCTAAAGGTGGCCTTTGCCGCCCCCCATAGTGTGTCGTCTCTGACCTGATTATTGTCATTAGTTTGGCAGTAGAAGGCTATGTCTTTTCTCAAGGTTTCCTTAAATGCAGCATCCTGTAGGATGTCCTGCGGGAGGCGCCATGAAGGCTTAACATTATGTCGTTCCACTGAACGGAGGGTTACTGTGACTAAGTCGTGATCAGACCATGGGCATAGGGAGATGGTAGAGTGTTTGACTTGGTCAAGGGTTTCTGCCGAGCAAAAAACATAGTCGAGTCTGGAGTATGTTTTATGAGGAAATGAGAAGTGAGTGTAGTCTCTATCTCTGGCATGAAGTGAACCCCATACATCGAAGTAGCAGAAGTGAGTAATGATTTGTCTGAACTTTTGGGAGAGTTGAGCAGGAGGGGTAGTGTGTTTTGTCCGGGAAGTTCTTTTTCTGTCTAGTTTTGGGTCCCAAGTCATATTGAAGTCCCCAGCTAGTAAGACTCTGCCTATTTTTATCCGGTCAACTGTGTGTAGGATCCGCTTGAGGTATCTAGGCTGATGTGAGTTAGGTAGATAGATAGAGACTAAGGTATGATCAGTGTGGTCTAGTTTACATGTTAGAATGAGAAATCTAGATTGGGGATCTTTTAGGACTTGGATTGGTTCATAAGCTATTCTTTTATGGATTAAAATTGCCGTACCTCTGGCTTTTTTTTAAAAAGAGGTGTGTTCGAGGACAGTGTAATCTTTAGATATTGTGTAGGGAGGGTTGTCTGATGACCAATGTGTCTCCTGAAGGAATGCTACGTCAGGGTTATGGAATTTGAGTGATCTAGCTAAAAGGCTGCGCTTATGTGGGGAATTTAGGCCTCTTACATTATGGGTTAGTATTTTGAGGGGTGGCATAGGGAGGTGTGGGGAGCAGGTCAAGTCTTTTAATAATAAGAGTCAGTGTAGGTGGGGAGGACAAGGGGAGGGGAATAGGCAACAGATAAAGTGAAGGAGAGTTAGCGAAAATAGTTCGCTATGGTGGAGCCCTAGTGTGGGCTGCCTGTGGGGGGGCGAGAAGCGAACAGAAACAGGGGTCTTTGAAGTGGACCCTGCTCCGCAGTAAACATAGTAAATTAACTTGCTATTACTTATGAGCAATACTTAGATTAAGACAACAACCGTAAAATAACAATCAAACACATAACTTAATTGTACTATCTAATAGTAAACTTTTTAAACTTTAACTCAATCTCAGTTATGATCTGTTGAAGACAGGTCAAACTTCCAGATTAAATGAAGTCTAGATAAGTTCCATTAAAGGGTACCAGACGTGTGTTTACGGTGGGTTAGTTTTAGGTTTCTTAGCTCTTTGCTCTTTGATAGTCCATTCGGGAGCCGAAGCTCTCAGCTTTGGGTATGTCGGCTGTACCGGTGGAGGTTGCTCCTGGTGTAAGCCCCATGTGGCCAGGAGAGCCATACCTTGAGGTATAGAGTTGATTGTGTGGCTCTGGTTATTTCTGGTGACTACTAGATTTGTAGGATGGCCCCACCTGTACTTAATATTAGCCTTCCTGAGTGTCAGAGTGATTTGTTGAAAGGTTTTACGGTACTGTAGTGTATGAGTTGAAAGGTCAGGCAGGAGTTGAACATCCTTGAATTTTTCAGGCATAGGCGGCCTTTTGAAGGCTGCTTGTATAAGTTTATCTTTATATATGTAGCTGTGGAAGCAGAAAATTACATCCCTTGGTTTGTCGGCGGGAGTAAGTCGTGATCTTAAGGCTCTATGGGCTCTTTCCATTGTATCAGTGTGTCCATCTGGGGTGCCCACGAGTTCTGTAAATAGCTCCTTTAGGTAGGGTTGGAGTTGGGCATTCTCTATAGTTTCTGGGATGCCCCTAAACCGGATGTTGTTTCTGCGAGATCTGTCTTCAATGTCTGCCATTTTAAACTCAAGTTGAGTCATCTGATCTGCTAGAATTTCAGAGTAATTGAGTAGGTTTGATTGGTCTACTGCTAAATCATCCTGTTTCCGCTCTAGTGCTTCGACCCTTTCTCCAATCTCTGAGATTTCCTTTTTCAGTTCCGCAGAGGACCGTTGAATTTCCTGGGTGATAGAGCGTGTTTGACTGGCTAACATATGTTGTAGGGTAGCTTTAGTAATGTAGTGATGTGATGGCGCTTCTGAGCGCACACTAGATTGAGATTCAGCATCTATCGATTCAGGGTCGCTCATCTCCTCATTGGTGATAGGGTTAGATTCCTTTCCTGATTGAGTAAAATGATCATAAACAGTCTTCTGAGTGTTAGTGGAGGGTTTCCCCTGTCGTCTGGACCCATGGGGCATTTTGTTAAGACTGTTAGGTATGCCTGTAAGTTAAAAATTAACACCAACCTTCTATTATATAGCACTCTGAAAACAATCTAAAAAAGCATAAAGCACCGTATAGTAAAGTTTACTAATTCTGACATGTATTGCTAGACTGCGGAGCAGGGGTCAATAACACCTTCTATATTTATGACATTTTGTTACAGCAGCACATAATGGGTAGAAATTGAACCTTTCGGTCCCAACATACAAATGTGAATAGATGTGTCACTGGCACCCCAGGGAGTAATGGGATACGACTGTGTAGAAGGGAAAAAGGAAAAGGGAAGTGACCAACCCAGACTGGCTGGGCCGGAAAGGGAGAGGTGCCAGAGAGGGTTAACAGACAGTGTGACTCAGCAGAATACTGAGTAGGGGTGTTTAAGATACCCTGCTATTAAGACCTTAAGCTGTTGGGTCAGGAGTGCAGGTGTAGATGATGTTCTTCAAGATATAGGGTTTCAAAAGGTGTGTTTCAGTAGGGGTGGTACTATGTGGGAAGATCAGGCTATGCGTAGTGAGTGTGGGTGCAGCAACGTGTCAGTGTGTGTGTGGCTAGGGGGGCGTGTCAATATGTGTGTCTATGTGTATGCGCCCCAGGGAGTAAGTGTTAGTGAAACTACTTGGTAGGTTTAGGTAAATATATATGTCAGGTTAGATCACGAGAGCCTTTTGTGAGAGACCAGTATTTACAGTGATGGTGGAAATATGAGTTATGTACAGTTAAACTGATTCAATAATAAGGTGCAGTTGATTAATCAGTGTTATAGGCTTTTATGCTAGCTGTATGTGGGGTGTGCACCATAAGAGTAAACCTGTACAAAGGAAAAAGCAGATTAAATAAAAAAAAAAAAAAAAAAAAAAAAAAAACACTACACCCTGTACAAGAAGTACAGGGACACCTGAGCTGGCGCAGCAGCTATGATATTAATTATGAAAACCAGTTCCAGTAACATCCATATAACTGTTACACTGTATAGTGGTGAGGGATGACCCCAGATGGAATAAGCTGGGGCTATGGAAGCTTGATAGCTGTGTTTTGTGGTCAAACCACAGTGATACAGTAAAACAGAGTGTGTTGATTCATTAAGGTAGTTAGAAGAAAGAGTTTCTTTCATGCACTATGTTAAATGAGGACCTGCTTTCCAGTGAGAGACCAGGAGTGATCAGAAAGGGTCTAAGGCAATGCAAGGGTCCTTGTAAGTGGAAGTCCCAAGCAGACTATTCAGGCTCTCTGGGCCTTGCGGAGCTGTAAATAGGTCTGAAAGAATCAGGTTGGATAGTTCCCGGCGCCCCACAGGCTAGATAGTGAGGTGAAGTCTATCCAATATTAATCTTCAGGGCTATTAGGAGGAGGGTGAGAAGGCTGGGTGACCAACAAATATAATTGCCCTTGTTACAGGTAAGACTTCAGGGATGGTAGCTTGGTCAGAGTGGTTTTCCCGGTCTCTGGGATAGTAACTTAGTGTGAGAGGGCATGTAGACATGTGAGGTGCAAACAGACTTCCTTACCTCACCCTCCGGTGATCTCTGATGGGGTCCGGAACAGGATTCTTCACATGCAGGCCGGCGGCACTGTAAGAACTTAGGCCGCAAAATAGCGACTATTCGCGCCAAAGCACAAGTGGTATAGTTAGACCTGCAGGGATCGGCTTCAGCAGGGCCAAATGGTGATCGGGCTCAGCCTCTCAGGGTCCAAGGTGAGAAGGGGCTCAGTTGCCGACAGCGCGGGGAGACCTCTTTTCGTCAGATGCCTGAGTAGTGTGAAGCTGCTGCACCGGAGCGGAGCCCCGACCCTCCGGGCAGCAGTGGCGATCAAGCTGGACAGCTGGCAGTGAGCGCTCTGAGTAAAGAGGGTTATTGCAGGTAGGGTCTTCGGGAACTTCTTATTGTAGCGTGACTTCGTTATGGCGGTATGTTGGTGCTTATGTGAAGCACGGCTAAAAGTTCACCTAATTGTGATAAATAGCTCCTGATTTTCGGTTCCTTCTTATCAATGCTGTAGTGTTGGGTGAAATATAGAGGTGCACCACAGAATTTTTATGCATTAAAGATGTCTTAACTATGCTTAAAACTATCAGTTAAGAGAGAGCTTCACAGGGACACGTCTCTCCTGCTTGATGGCTAGCTCCGCCCCCCGAGACTATGTTTTTATTGTGGTTCCGATTCACATCAACTTAAGAACTGTGATATACTGCCGGGGAAAGCCAACGCTTAGAGGATAATGGTGCGGTACCTCTAAGCATGGGCATTACCTATTCCCCTCAGTCTTCTCGGATCCTGGTACCTATTAACCTCAACTTTCTTGTTGATTCGGGGACGGCTGGAAATTTCCTAGAAATTTGCCTCTTCTTCAGAAAAAACAATGTCTTGAAATAACCACTCTGGGTGACACACCCCTGGGATCAGGCTTAATCCATTTTGAATCAGCACCTCTAACCATGACTGTAGGAGTCTTACATTCTGAACAGTTGCAATTTGATGTCATTCATACCCCTGCACAACCAGTTATCCTTGGTCTTCCTTGGTTACACAAACACAATACTAAATTCAACTGGACTGAGGGACAGTTGGCCTCCTGGGGTAACTCCTGTTTTTACTTCTGTCTGGCTATGGTTACTCCATTGCATCACACCCCTATAGCCAACCTTCAGACTTCTTCTACTCTTCCCTCTGTATATGCTGAATATATGGATGTGTTTAAAAAGAAAGCAGTTGATATGCTACCTCCTCACCGCCCTTACGACTGCAAAATTGACCTCTTCCCTGGAGCTCCACTTCCTAAAGGAAGGACTTATCCACTCTCCAAGGCTGATACCAAGGCCATGGAGGAATATATCGAAGAGAATTTAGCTAAAGGCTTTATTGGCCCTTCCTCCTCTCCTGCTGGGGCTGGTTTCTTTTTTGTCAGTAAGAAGGATAGTGGTTTGAGACCCTGCATTGACTACAGAGCCCTAAACAACATCACCATTAAGAACCAATATCCTATTCCCTTGATCACTGAATTATATGATGCACTCCAAAATGCTTATGAAACTAGATCTTCGTTGCGCATATAATCTCATTTGTATCTTCCCGGAACATGAATGGAAAACTGTCTTCAACACGAGATCAGGGCATTATGAATATTTAGTAAAGCCTTTTGGGCTATGTAATGTCCCTGCTGTCTTTCAAGCTTTCATCAATGACGTCTTCCATGACTTCCTTAATCGTACTGTCATTGTTTATTAGGATAACATCCTCATATTCTCTGCCACCCTGGAGGAGCATCATGAACATGTGAGACAGACACTTCTTATCAGAAACAATTCTCTGGTAGCCAAGTTGGAGAAGTGCAAATTTGATCAAGTCCAGATCCAGTTTCTCGGATATGTTATCTCAAAGGACAGTTTTGCCATGGACCCTACTAAGCTAACTGCAGTTCGGGAATGGCCTCAACCCTCCACATTGAAAGAACTACAGAGATTCCTGGGGTTTTCCAACTATTATCGCAAGTTTATAAAGAACTTCTCCAGAATCGTTGCTCCTCTTACTGAGTTGACTAAACGAAACAAAGACTGCAAAAATTAGCTTCCAGTAGCTGTGGACATTTTCTTTCATCTGAAAACAGCCTTCTGTACTGCTCCTGTGCTACTCCATCCTGACCTGCGGTTCACTTTAGAGTTTGATGCCTCTGAAATAGGAGCTGGTGCTGTCAAAACACAAAGGGACCCTTCTTCCTCCAAGTCGCATCCTGTAGCCTTTTTCTCTTTACCCCTGCAGAAAGGAACGATGATGTGGAGATGGCCCTTACTGGGTAGTGACATTGGCTGGAGGGCACCGCAACCCCATTCAGATCCTTACAGATCACAAAAACCTGACATACTTAGAAACTGCTCAACGACATTAATCCTCAACAGGCCAGATGGACCTTATTATTTTCTCGTTTTAACTTTATAGTCTCTTACCTTCCTAGGACCAAGAATAAAAAGGCTGATGCACTTCCCATCAGTTTCCTCACTCCACTAACTCTTCTGAAGCTCCTATCGAGCTTATGTCAATTCCCAGCATACTAATTGTTCTGGACTCTTGCCCCTAGCCAAAGTAGCGAGGAAAAGTCATTGGCACTCATCTTTACGATGCTCTCCATTTCAAGCCACAGCAGGTTATCAACCTTGTCTATGCCCTCTGTCAGCTCAATCTATGGGGGTTTCTGCTGCTGACCGTTGTTTCACTGACCTTGCTAGTCATGGCAGCGTATATGCACTCAGTTACGTTTAGCTGTCTCCAGATACAAAAGGCATGCCGACCATCATCGAGCTACTATTCGTGCCTTTGCTCTTGGTGAGTGATTCTGGGTCTCTACTCGACACATTCACTTACATCAGCCCTGTTGCAAATTGGGTCCTCGCTACATCGTTCCCTACAAGGTCCTTAAAATAATTTTTCCTGTTGCCTACAAAGTGGCCCTACCCAGAGCCCTGCACATTCATCCAGTCTTTCACATCTCTCTGCTCAAGCCCTACATCACAAACAGATTTACCTGACTCAGACCTCCTCCTTTGCCACTCATTGTTCAGGCTGAGCCGGAGTATGAGATCAGCAAGATCCTAGACTCCAGGTACAGACGCAGACAACTTCAATACCTCATGCACTGAAAAGGTTACTCCGTGGTCAGAGCGTTCCTGGATTCCTGCCCATGATGTGCACTCTCCATCATTGGTCTCCAAGTTCCACGCTGCTCACTCCTTGAAACCGACTCTGGTTCCCGGAGGAAACCCTTGAGTGGGGGCTATGTCATGCCGCTCCGGTTCCGGCCACTGCTCCCCTGACTTGTCATGGACGTTACCATGGACATGGCGGCCGTTGTCGTGGATGCAGCAGCTGCTTATGGTGCTCGGCAATAATATCATCGCTGCACGCCAGCTCCCTCGGATGCAGGTTCTGATTGCAGCTGAATACTTCCTCTGGCACAAATCTACGCCTATGTAAGTATCTCTGTTGCCGCCTATTATCATTGCCCAAGTATAGGTGTTACTGTGTGTGCTCCAGGGTGCTTATTTGCTACTAAACTCTGCCTGTCTCAAGACTACTCTTCTTATTAACCCCTGAACTGCTGATTGCCATATTGTTGCTGACGTCTGCCTGTCTCAAGACTACTCTTCTGATTAACCCCTGAACTGCTGATTGTCTAATTGTTGTTGAACTCTGCCTGTCTCAAGACCACTCTTCTGATTAAACCCTGAACTGCTGACTGCCTTATTGTTGCTGAACTCTGCCTGTCCCAGACCTCTCTACTGTTTAACCCCTGTACTGCTGGTACTCTGGATTGCCTTGTTGTTGCCAAACTCTGCTTGCCTGACTACTCTTCGGTTATTCTCTGTAATGACACAAATTATTGCCCTCTCTACTGTGAGTACTGCTTACCTCATTTACTTACCTGTTCTCTTGTTCTGGGATATTTCCTTACCCTTTCACTTGACGCCGGGATAAGAAGACTACTGGCCAAGTTTGGTCTGATAGGGAAATATCCCATGAGCATTACAATACTTACTAGGAGGATTTTGCATTTTGCTACATGACTTATTTTCTGATACATGTTGGAAGCATTTCATCAATCAATAACTATAATATATAGTTGAATCTACACAACTTTGTTTTGGGAGTTCATCTTATATAATCTGAACCCCCTTAGTGCCTGGGGACAGTCCAATAAAGAACTATTGCTTGCACCTCATATGCCACATTTTAAGATTAACTGTTTGTAAACAGTCTAGATTTGTGTACTGAAGTGTCTTTATCAAAGTGTTTTTTATAAGATAGATAAATATTGTTTAACCACCGGTGATCTGTATATTATTTTACTATGTAATAAATTGAACGTATTTTAAATGGAATCCTGATCTTAGACTTTATTCATTCATTTTGAGACAGCTTTGTTTTAGCCCAATTATTTGTGTACTAATTGATGACTTATGCATCCATGTGTCTGCATGCATTTTTTAATTATTGTCATGTTTGTTCTTTTATTGACCTCAATAAAAAAAATATTTTAAAATAGATTTTCAGGGGGGCGGAGCCAACTAGCAAGGGAGAAGGTCGTGTTTAGGCTGAGCTCCTGCTATAGTTTTAATTTTTTTTAAAGTTTATTGGGGTCTAGCAAAGATTTATATACCCAGAGACATCTACTGATCCCCTGCTGAGAAGGACCTTATAGCACCGGAGGTTCTGCAGAGACATTTGGCCGAGATTTGCAGTGGAGGTGAAAAAGATAATCTGCAGAGCGCACCTAACCCTCCCGCCGAAACCTTTGCGGCCCTTGTCGGCACCAACAGAGCGACTACACCGGACAGCCCAGCAGTCCATGTGCCCATCCCTCTCACAGTAAGATCCTACAGAGAGGAGAGGATAGCGATTCAGTGCAGGCACCGACAGGACAACAGAGCAGAGGAAGAGGGTGACGATCGGCTATATTGCCCGCCACTAAATACCTCACCATCTTCACTGGAGGAGATCTTTGCCCTGGGGCCAGGACCAGCATCGCGTGTAGCGGTGAGGAGCCGGTGAGACCTGAGGGCCTTGAGAGAGAGGTGTGTGCTGTCAGTTGCGCTCAACTCCAGAGGTAGCAATCACGGAGCGGCGCCATCTTGGGACACAAATTAGGTGCATAACAGGGCTCCTCACCCACACAACACAGCTCTGCAGCGAAGACATATTAATAGAAAATAATCAGCCCCACTGCCAGTCACATAGTGCAAGAAGTAAGCTATATGTTAGGGGCCTGCTGCCTATACTCTTTATAACAGCTCTGACAATTGGGAGCAGATTTTAGAGGCCCAGGACTGTGCTACTATAAAATACTGAACGGTTTTCAGGCAGGGAACGTTACATGCATTTGGGGCCTCACAACCCACATATTCAAACCTGCATATACTAATAGCTATAGGCAATCTCATTCATACTGCCTGACCTGACAATTCACATAAAGCAAGTAACATGCTGGCAGGGGATTTGATTTGATTTGCATAGTCTTCAGACCCCCTTACTGTAAGTGGCTTACCCTTGACCAGGGGGACATTTTCACACCTTTTGGAACCCAATCATTACTCTGCTGGACATTCCATTAAACTACTTATTAGGGGGACAGTCTGGACCAAGGTAGACTTTCATGATTGAGAGAGTAATTAAGCTTCTTGAGAATAAAATTGCAGCAATATAATCCACAACCTAGGGGGAGGCTTTTTTTTTTTAATCCCACCACTGTGCTACAACATAATAAGAAACTAGCCAATTCCCAGACAAGGAATCCCACACGTATTAGAGCCTATGCAGACCACAGACTCAAATCCAAAGACATCTAAACAGTGGCAAAATATATTTGATTTAAAGATTCCTTAGAACTTCAAACTGTGGGAGACAGTCTGCTGAGGAAACACTCCTAAAACACCTCAGACTCACTCCTTCCAACCTTGAACATATAATTGAACTGCCTATTAAGGGAAAATACTGAATATAGAGTCAAACCTCACCACAGCAATATGTAATCCCTAGGAATAAAGTGAGGGGAAATCTGCCTCTACATATGCTTCTAAAGAGATGCAGCAGAACACAAATTACTAATTAGATGCAGAGGGTCCAATGACGTATGCCTTTGTACTATCTAAAATTGCCTCAGCCCTCCTGATATATTAACATGGCCAGGGTTATCTCACTGCCTCTGGGGCTGCTCCTTCCTACATTCTCAAGATAGCGAAAGCGGAAACATTACCCTTCCTCAAAATCTTAATATCAACCATATATAACAGCAATAACTACTGATATACTACAGTAATGGCTACAAGAAGAGGCGGGAAGGGAGAGAAAATAACAAACCCTAGCACCCCACACACAGTATCTTCCTTCTTTAAAGCAACCCACCCCTCCAAAACTACTAGAGACATGGAGGAAGAAAATGACTCAGATCAAACCTTAACACCAATCTCCGAAGATCACTCACCTGTCACTAAGGCAGACCTACAATCTCTTGTATCTAAAAAAGACCTAGCAGATAACTTTGAAAAGTTATGGGGGAAGATAGATGCCATACACACCTTGATGACATCTAGCCTAGCTGAAATTAAATCTGATCTCACTGATATGAGAAACAGGATTGACATATTAGAAGACCAGAAGGATGCAGGTGGAAAATGTAGATGAAATAACACAAACAGTCTCCAACCAACAACAGCTCCTACAGGAAATGCAAGACAAAATGGAAGACTTGGAGAACAGGAGCAGGCGAAACAACATTAGGCTGAAGGGGATCCCAGAGGATATCACTACTACTGAGATTCCAGCATATATAGCACAGCTCTTCAGTCAAATAACAGGATCACCTCCTGATTACACATTCCATGTGGAAAGGGCGCATAGAGCTCTCAAAGCTAAAACCAAAAATGGATTGCCCCCAAGGGATATAATAGTCAAAATGACCTTCTTCCCCGACAAAGAAAAAATACTGCAGGCTGCCAGGAAAAATCCAACATTTAAATTTCAGGGAAATGTAGTACAGTTCTTTCAGGATCTGAGCCTACGCACCCTACAACGAAGAGGCTCGCTGAGACCCTTAACTAATATTCTACGCAAACAACAGATTCCATATAGATGGGGGTTCCCCTTCGCCCTAAACATTCTCAAAGACTCGAAAACAATAACCATCAAGGATCAAGCAGACATCCCGGAGGTGTGTGGGTTGCTGGGTTTGGACCCTCCGGCCCTTCCGGAACATGAACCAACAACATCACGGATGGGCAGCTCAGCAGCTGCTGGTTCCCATCTGACGTGGCAGAGGGTCGGCCACAAGAGGCAAAAAATAAATGAAACCAGAGACAAGGTGTAAAGTTATGTTCTCTTTTATCTCACCTTACCTTCAATAGTCAGGAGACAGATTAAAAACTCAAAAGCGGTCATCTACAATTAAGAAACTTTATAATTAATTCACCGCTAACTATGCTGAGGGAATGATCCCTCTTGCCTGCCTGAGTTGGGTGGGCTTGAGGACCTTCTACAGATAGACATCACCCTCATCATCAGTAACCCTGGCGAGTTGTAAGGAGGACATGTTCTGTAATAGTTCTCAGTATGTTGACATTCTGAAGAGGTGGATGATCACCTCCTTATAGTTTAAGGTTTAGTGGATACCACTCGACCCCTAAGACATTCTCAAATAATGTTGAAGCATCCCCCTGTTGGGGACCAGTTATATGTTGATTGTTTAATTTACTGTTGTTTGCTCCCCCCTCCCCTTCCCCCCTCCTTAGGTGATTCCTCCAAGATACCGGCTCACAGACTGCAGCACACCACATCAGACCAGAAGTTTTGGGGTAAGATGATTTATTTCACAAACTATAAACACATATACATACACGCTATCCCACACAATAGCACGCACCACTATAGATATCTATGAACACCAGGATTACAGGGAGTGCAGAATTATTAGGCAAATAAGTATTTTGACCACATCATCCTCTTTATGCATGTTGTCTTACTCCAAGCTGTATAGGCTCGAAAGCCTACTACCAATTAAGCATATTAGGTGATGTGCATCTCTGTAATGAGAAGGGGTGTGGTCTAATGACATCAACACCCTATATCAGGTGTGCATAATTATTAGGCAACTTCCTTTCCTTTGGCAAAATGGGTCAAAAGAAGGACTTGACAGGCTCAGAAAAGTAAAAAATAGTGAGATATCTTGCAGAGGGATGCAGCACTCTTAAAATTGCAAAGCTTCTGAAGCGTGATCATCGAACAATCAAGCGTTTCATTCAAAATAGTCAACAGGGTCGCAAGAAGCGTGTGGAAAAACCAAGGCACAAAATAACTGCCCATGAACTGAGAAAAGTCAAGCGTGCAGCTGCCAAGATGCCACTTGCCACCAGTTTGGCCATATTTCAGAGCTGCAACATCACTGGCGTGCCCAAAAGCACAAGGTGTGCAATACTCAGAGACATGGCCAAGGTAAGAAAGGCTGAAAGACGACCACCACTGAACAAGACACACAAGCTGAAACATCAAGACTGGGCCAAGAAATATCTCAAGACTGATTTTTCTAAGGTTTTATGGACTGATGAAATGAGAGTGAGTCTTGATGGGCCAGATGGATGGGCCCGTGGCTGGATTGGTAAAGGGCAGAGAGCTCCAGTCCGACTCAGACGCCAGCAAGGTGGAGGTGGAGTACTGGTTTGGGCTGGTATCATCAAAGATGAGCTTGTGGGGCCTTTTCGGGTTGAGGATGGAGTCAAGCTCAACTCCCAGTCCTACTGCCAGTTTCTGGAAGACACCTTCTTCAAGCAGTGGTACAGGAAGAAGTCTGCATCCTTCAAGAAAAACATGATTTTCATGCAGGACAATGCTCCATCACACGCGTCCAAGTACTCCACAGCATAGCTGGCAAGAAAGGGTATAGAAGAAGAAAATCTAATGACATGGCCTCCTTGTTCACCTGATCTGAACCCCATTGAGAACCTGTGGTCCATCATCAAATGTGAGATTTACAAGGAGGGAAAACAGTACACCTCTCTGAACAGTGTCTGGGAGGCTGTGGTTGCTGCTGCACGCAATGTTGATGGTGAACAGATCAAAACACTGACAGAATCCATGGATGGCAGGCTTTTGAGTGTCCTTGCAAAGAAAGGTGGCTATATTGGTCACTGATTTGTTTTTGTTTTGTTTTTGAATGTCAGAAATGTATATTTGTGAATGTTGAGATGTTATATTGGTTTCACTGGTAAAAATAAATAATTGAAATGGGTATATATTTGTTTTTTGTTAAGTTGCCTAATAATTATGCACAGTAATAGTCACCTGCACACACAGATATCCCCCTAAAATAGCTATAACTAAAAACAAACTAAAAACTACTTCCAAAACTATTCAGCTTTGATATTAATGAGTTTTTTGGGTTCATTGAGAACATGGTTGTTGTTCAATAATAAAATTAATCCTCAAAAATACAACTTGCCTAATAATTCTGCACTCCCTGTAGACTGATCTCTCACAATGTAAGGGGTCTCAACACAGACACTAAACGTAGATTAGCAATGAACCAATATAGAGCACTGGATGCTAACCTGGTGTTCTTACAGGAAACCCATTTCCTAAAGGATAAGCTACCAAAAATATTGGACTAAACAGTTCAATACACACTATCATGCCACAGCACCCAATAAGACCCGAGGAGTGTCTATTCTAATCCACTCCTCAGTGGGCTTCACTCACAATAGTACAATAGCTGACCCTGAAGGTAGATATTTGATAGTGAGGGGACGCATTTTGGACAATGAGGTCACCCTATGTAATGTTTATGCCCCCAATGACAATCAGCATACATTCTTTGCCCATATTGCCCATCTCCTCACAGAGTGGTCACAAACCAAAATTCTTTTGGCAGGAGACTTCAACATAACAATGACCCCTATTCAACCCACACACACTAAGACAATGACTCCCAAACACCACAGACACAACCGCATTGTCAAGGCTATACAGGACGCATTTATGCCACACACTTTTAGAGACACCTGGAACACACTATAAGGTACAACAACCGACACTACCTTTTACTCAGCCGCACACAATTCCTACATTAGGCTTGACTATATCTATCTAAGCCAGGTATTACAGCCTATGCTACAGAACTCGAGAATACACACGTGCGTGTGGTCGGACCATTCTATAATTGCAGTTGACCTAGAGGGGTTAAGGGATACCAACAGAAGTAGGACATGTACATATGACAACACCCTGTTAAGACACGACCAAGATAGCAAGGACCTACTACCGGCGATGACAGAATTCTGGGCCATTAACACCGGCTCTACCACAAATCCAATATACTCATGGGCGGCCCATAAAGCAGTAGTTAGGGGACTGCTGATCCAACTCAAAGCCAAATCCAACAAGAAATATAGAATCCACATGGAACAACTTCATAAAGAGATCGAAACATTAGAAAGACAACACAAATTAACTAAAAGTCCAGCGGTGTTAAAAATCCTCCAGGACAAAAAACAATCCCTAGCAATAATATTAAATTCACAAGCAGCAAGAGCAGTGCTACGACTTAAATCGCACTATTTTATCTATGCGAATAAACCAGACAGATATATGGCACACAAGATTAGGGAAAGATACAGGGCGTCGGCCATACCTTCAATAGAGACAAAGTACGGGTCTTAACTTCCCACCCCCAGGAGATAGTGGATACCTTTGCCAGCTTTTATAGTAAACTTTATGATGGGAAAAAGGTGACACAAGACACAACGATAGTGACCCGAACAGAGACATTCTTGAAGGACTGCAAACTGACTTCAATCACGACAGAACACAGAAAAGCCCTTGATGCCCCGGTATCCCCTGAGGAGGTCTCGGGAGCTATTAAGGAATTAAAACCAGGAAAGGCAGCAGGGCCCGACGGTTTCCCGGGGGAATACTATAAACTCTTTAAAAGTACACTTGTTCCCCACTTGACCAAGCTCTGCAACTTCATTCTGGAGGGTATCCCTATCCCCCAGGACCTATTGGATGCGAAGATAGTAGTTATCCCCAAACCAGATAAGGATCATAAAAAATGTCAAAACTATCGCCCCATCTCGCTAATCAACCAGGACCTTAAGATTTTTACGAAAGTCTTGGCCAATCGTCTTAAACCAATCATGCCACACTTGGTCCACCCCGATCAAGTGGGGTTTATACAGAATAGGGAAGCCCCAGATAATATAAGACGAGTGATTAATTTGGTCCATCATCTGGAAAGTATGCAAACGCCTTCTCTGGTCCTGTCACTGGATGCGGAGAAGGCGTTTGACAGAATTGACTGGAAATATATGTTTGCGGTCATGGGGAAATTGGGCTTTGGCTATACATTTATGACTGCCCTACAGGCAATATATTCAAACCCACGGGCTCAGGTAACTGCGGGGGGGTATAGATCCATTCTTTTCCCCATATTAAGCGGGACAAGACAGGGGTGCCCTCTGTCGCCCCTATTGTTTTCCATTTGCATTGAGCCACTGGCGGCCAAGATTCATGCACACCCTGACATCTCAGGAGTCAGAGTGGCCCAATCTGAATACAAACTAACTTTATTTGCGGATGATATCCTGCTCACCTTTACCAATCCACTCATATCATTGCCTAATTTACATATGGTACTAAACGACTTCTCAGATATTTCGGGGTATAAAATAAATATGGAGAAGAGCGAACTCCTCCCGGTGGCCATCCCCCTACATACCCGGAAAATAATTGAACTTAATTTTGAATTTAGGTGGGCCACAAAAACCATTAGATATCTGGGTATCAATCTCCCAACACAGATGCAATTCCTATATAAATACAATTATACTCCACTCCTCACTCAGTTTAGAAAAGATCTCTTGAAGTGGAGGCTATGTGGTTTCTCCTGGATGGGTAGAGTAGCATTAGTCAAAATGAACCTACTCCCACGCATCTTATATCTCTTCAGAGCCCTCCCCATTAAACTTGTTAACATGGACATTATTAAAATGCAAACCGAAATACTAACTTTTATAAGAGGACCAAAATCGGCTAGAATAGCGAAACAAGTAGTCTGCAGCAGCAGAGGGGCGGGGGGAGTGGGAGCTCCGGATCTTTTGGAATACTATAGGGCCGCGAGACTAGCCCAAGAATCTTGTCTTCTGAGGAGATTGGAGGAGGCTACATGGGTATTTTTGGAGAGGGATTTGGGGGTGGGTGGGAGGAAAGAGATTCAATTCTATGGGAACTCTCATCACACTCTGTTAGGACACATATTAAGACATATACTTCAGACTTGACCATGAAGACTTGGACACAGGCACTTAAAAGAACAGACTTATTTCCTGAGTCCTCCTTACTGACACCACTTAGATGCTTTCTATCGGGAGACTCTCGTATATTGGTTGCTAAATGGGAGAACAAGGGACTCTATAGAGTGGCGGATGTGGTACAGAGGGGACAGTTACTTCCCTTCACCCAACTGCAGTAAAAACTTACACCTATAAAATTACACTGGTACCTATACCTTCAGTTACGTTCCTCCCTGCACTCTTTCTTGTTAAAATCAAAGGGTGGGTTCTCCACGGTGTTGGAGACATGTGGCGCGAGTCCTGTCAGGGTTAAACATAATATTTCTAGAATATACATAGCGCTACAAACACCCCCAAACAGGACTAAATCCACGGTTATAGGGGCATGGGAGAAAGACCTGAATATGAGTAAAGAAACACAGGAAAGGGAGGAAATGATACAAGGATCTGATAAAGGCCTAATTAGTATGGATCTAAAAGAAAATGTCATGAAAACTATATTCAGATGGTATTTGACCCCAGTAAGGACAGCTCATATGCAACCGAATGGCAGCAACTTATGCTATAGAGCAGTGCTTTCCAAACTGTGTGTCGGGACACACTAGTGTGTCGGCAGCAGTGTTTAGGTGTGTCCCTGTCAGGAAATTACCTTTACTACACTCCACCCACTTTCCCTATAAAGCCTGTCAGTTTAGTGCAGACAGGTGCTTAGTATTTTGTTTGCAGACCTGCATGTCTCACCTCCCTGCAGTTCCTGTCTGCTTCCTCATTTCAATACAAGCTACCCGCTAAACCAGATTTCTTACTATATCCTGATGCTGAGGATCTAAACAACGGACTTCCATCTACATTCTATAATCCTATTCTGGAAATCAGTTTACTTGGAATCTGCCTTTTTCTACAACTATCCGCTGTTACAACCTGTCAACAAACAACTCAGCCCAACACTTGAAACTTTGTTGCAACCGCTTTTTACTTTCCACAATCATCAGAGCGACACTTTGCACCAACCTTCATTCCTCATAAGGATTACAGCCTAAAACAAACATCCTTACCGGAATCAAAATTACTCGCCGTTAAACGGCACTACTCCACGCCCACCTGTGACGTAACAGGTAACGGCTCACTGATTCAGTTCTCAACCGCTGCTGCTGCTTGCGCTTTCAGCGCTAAACCCCGCTGCACAGTATTCACTCCTCATAGAGTGCAGAGACTCTTGTGATCACATTGCTGCTTAATTATCAGTTGTATTCTCTCACCTGTAAAGTAACAGGTTTCCGTTCTTATTTAGGTATAGCTGTCAGATTTATGTTAGTCTACCATAGGGTTATCCTTAGGATAGTTTTGTCCTTATGTTTACTTTGCTGCTGCTATTTGTTTCCCTTTTGTGCTAAACATAACATTTGGCAATAGTAGCAATTTGCTATATTAAATCACAACATATTCATTGCTGTTACTTTCCCGTATGTTACAGCCTGAATACACTGTGATACACTTCAGTACTAGTTCCGCAACTGAGAATCCAACTCATATTACTAGTGCAGCTGAGAAAGTTAATCAGCACCTTGACATAATACTAAGCCTCAAAATGGATCCACTCCCTCAGATTGTCTACAATTTATCACAGAGAGTCGACCAGTTAAGTCATGGCCTATGCGAGCTACAAATGGAGAATCAGACGCTACGAGGAATAATAAAGGACTCCATGTCCAAATCACCAGGGTTTGGGCCGATACCTGCTATGAGAGCAATGATCCTATCCTATCATCTCTGGATGATTTCTACACCACTATGGACGAGTTGTATCAAGATACTGACGTTCAGCTCACCGCTGAAACAAAGATGAGGTGCCTAAAGCAAGGCCGTAGGGCCGTGGAGGAGTATATAACTGAATTCAAGCAGTTTGCAACTGATTCCCAGTGGAATACTGTGGCTCTGAGAAACCAGTTCCGGCTTGGTCTCTCGGACCAGTTGAAAGACGAACTGGCACGAATCGACCTTCCCTCTACACTTGAAGCCCTCATGAAACTCGCCATACAGATAGATAGAAGGCTCAGAGAAAGAAGACAGGAAAGAGCTCAGTCTCACCCCTTTCCCTCTACCTCGAACAGAGTCTCAGGCACCACGCCACCCAAACAACAACTTGAACCAATGGAGATTGGTGTGATTCGTGGTCCACTTTCACCTACCGAAAGATCTAGACGTAGAAACCTACAACTTTGTATGTACTGTGCTAACCCTGCACATACCATACAGGACTGTGATATCCTCCTCAAGTCTAAGAAAAGTAAGTTCCATTTCTTCTCTTCTCAAGTCACTGGAATTCAACCTACTTACTGTAATCTTTCTTTACTTTTACAGTGGGGAGTAGACAAAACCTGCAACATTGAAGCCATCATCGACTCTGGTGCGTATTGCAACTATATAGATAAGGAGTTGGTTAAAAGAAATACAATTCCAATTATTAGCAAACTCAACCCTGTCTCCATTCGTGTTATTGATGGTTCTACCATCTCTTCTGGTCCTATTACACATCATACACTCCCAATACGAGTCGCTACTACCGATGGACACTCTGAGTGTTTATCATTTGACGTCCTTCCATCTCCTCTATTCCCAGTTGTTCTCGGCTTACAGTGGCTCCAAAGACACCAGCCACAGATTAACTGGGGTAGCTTACAACTTACCTTCTCTTCCCCTTATTGCAAGCAACATTGCCACCTTCAGACAGATTGCTGTTTACAACTCACAGAAGCTCCACCAACTCTTCCTCAACAATACTCAGATTTCTCTGATGTGTTCAGTAAAAAACAGGCAGAGTCTTTACCACCACACCGTGAGTACGACTGTCCGATAGAATTGCAACCAGGTGCTACAATACCATATGGTCACCTTTACCCTCTCAGCCAACCTGAGTTAGAACATCTGAAGGCTTACATCGATGAGAACTTACGGAAGGGTTTCATTCGTCCCTCAATGACTCCCGCTGGGGCGGGAATATTCTTCGTCAGAAATAAGGATTCCAGCCTCAGACCAATAATAGATTACCGTGAATTAAACAAGAGAACCATAAAAAACCGTTACCCGTTACCTCTCATCCCCGAACTTATTGAAAGGCTCTATCAGGCAAAGATCTTTACAAAACTTGATTTACGCGGGGCGTACAACCTAGTACGCATCAGAAAGGGG
The DNA here is from genome assembly GCF_027579735.1 of Bombina bombina. NCBI lineage: Eukaryota > Metazoa > Chordata > Amphibia > Anura > Bombinatoridae > Bombina > Bombina bombina. The sequence goes on along the minus strand of NC_069500.1, from coordinate 983,758,831 downwards.
GACGAGTGGCTAACAGCTTTCCGCTCAAGATACGGGCATTTTGAGTATCTGGTTATGCCTTTCGGGCTGTGCAATGCCCCTGCTACTTTTCAGCACTTCGTCAACGACGTTTTTAGAGATCTTCTAGACACATGTCTTGTAATTTATCTTGATGATATTCTTATTTTTTCCAACTCAGAACAAGAGCATGTTTTACACGTCAGGAAGGTCCTTGAGAGATTGAGAGAACACCATCTCTTTGCAAAATTGGAGAAATGCACCTTCCCTACCACAGAGCTCTCGTATCTTGGGTACCACATTAGTCCTGATGGAATAAAGATGGAAGATACTAAGGTTCAAACTGTTAGGGACTGGGCCAGGCCAAAAAATAGAAAAGCGGTACAACGCTTCCTAGGATTCGCAAACTATTATAGGAAGTTCATCAAAAATTTCTCACAAATTGCCAAACCTCTGTCACATCTCACTGCTACTAAGACTCCTTTTCAATGGACACCTCAGGCTACAGAAGCTTTCAACAACTTAAAGCACCATTTCACCACTGCCCCAATCCTAGCCTTTCCTGATCCGTCCCTACCATACATCCTGGAGGTTGACTCCTCAGATTTCGCTATAGGCGCAGTCCTCTCCCAGAGACCTACTTCCTCTGGACCCATTCATCCAGTTGCGTATTACTCGAAGCTCATGTTACCTGCTGAACGCAATTACCCAATAGGAGAGAAGGAGCTTCTTGCCATCAAACGCGCATTAGAACATTGGAGGCATCTCCTTGAAGGCACTGAGAAACCAATAACCATATTTACTGATCATAAAAACCTTGAATTCTTACAAACGAATAAAACCCTATCTTCACGACAAATCCGGTGGTATTTGTATTTCACACGCTTTAATTTCAACATAGTCTACAAACCAGCAAACAAAAACCATAAAGCCGATGCTCTTTCAAGGATGGTGGACAGTCCTTCTTCTCCTACTTCCATAAAGCAGATCATACCCACTGAACGTTTCATCAGGTTTTCTGAGCCCCTTCCAAACCAGTTACGAGATTCCTTGTTGTCAGACATCCAATTAACCACTCCACAAGCTCACTAAAGGATCGGATGGTCTCTACTATCATGACCAAAAACTGTATATACCGTCTTCTCTCAGACAAACCATCATCGGAGGTCACCACATTCCCCCTACTTCAGGTCATCAAGGCATTACCAGAACTGCAGAAAAGATTTTAAGAGGTTACTGGTGGCCCGATTTAACCCAGTCCGTCTCTGAATACGTAAAAAATTGTGTGGTCTGTACAACAACAAAATCCGAGAATAGACCGCCATATGGTCTTCTCATGCCTATAACCATCCAAGACAAACCGTGGCAACATGTAGGGTTGGATTTCATCGTGGATCTTCCCCTCTCATCTAAACAAAATACCATATTGGTTGCTATAGATTTGTTCACCAAGATGGCACACTTTATCCCCTTTCATAAAGTACCTTCGTCTTCGGAAACCGCAGACTTATTCCTACAGAACGTAGTCCGCTTACATGGAGTTCCGCGTATCCTAACATCTGATCGCGGAACACAATTTACTTCAAAATTTTGGAAACAACTCTCATTTCTTCTCCAAATAGATCATCGGTACAGCACCTCTTTCCACCCTCAAACTAACGGCCAAACGGAGCGTGCAAACCAGTGGCTTGAACAGTTTTTACGAGCCTACTGTTCGCAACATCAAGGCGACTGGGTCCGCTTCCTACCTATGGCCGAATTCGCATTCAACGACTCTCTCAATTCTACTACGAAGATGACACCTTTCTTCGCCAATTACGGGTACCATCCCACTATCCATATTTCACCTGGGTCTATTCCCAATTCACCCAAAGTTGATGATCTATCCAACTCCCTGCTGGAAACTTTCCGGACCGTTCGGGAGAACATCCTCCAAGCTCAAAAGTCTCAGAAGTACCAATACGATCTAAGGCGCCGTACTCCCCCATCTTATGCTGTGGGAGACTTTGTCTGGCTATCTACGAAAAATCTCAAGCTTCGTGTTCCTACCAAGAAACTGGGTAAATTATACATTGGTCCTTTTTCTGTCACTAGGGTTATTAACCCCAATGTTGTAACACTGGACTTACCTGCTACTTTGCGTATACACCCCAGTTTTCATGTCTCCCTACTGAAACCAGCTTCACCAGGTAGTGGTACCCATCTTGTCATGCCTCCTTCTTCCCAATTTCCTGACTCGGAGGAGTATGAGGTGAAATCGATCCTTGATTCCCGTCACCGGGGTGGCGTTCTCGAATATCTCATCCGTTGGAAGGGTTATTCATCGGATGATGATTCCTGGGAGCCCTCTACCCATCTTCATGCTCCGGCTCTTGTCTCTCTCTTTCACCGTAGACATCCGGATAGACCGAGACCTCAAGCTCTGGGAGCGCTTCTTTGAGGAGGGGGTGATGTCAGGAAATTACCTTTACTACACTCCACCCACTTTCCCTATAAAGCCTGTCAGTTTAGTGCAGACAGGTGCTTAGTATTTTGTTTGCAGACCTGCATGTCTCACCTCCCTGCAGTTCCTGTCTGCTTCCTCATTTCAATACAAGCTACCCGCTAAACCAGATTTCTCACTATATCCTGATGCTGAGGATCTAAACAACGGACTTCCATCTACATTCTATAATCCTATTCTGGAAATCAGTTTACTTGGAATCTGCTTTTTCTACAACTATCCGCTGTTACAACCTGTCAACAAACAACTCAGCCCAACACTTGAAACTTTGTTGCAACCGCTTTTTACTTTCCACAATCATCAGAGCGACACTTTGCACCAACCTTCATTCCTCATACGGATTACAGCCTAAAACAAACATCCTTACCGGAATCAAAATTACTCGCCGTTACACGGCACTACTCCACGCCCACCTGTGACGTAACAGGTAACGGCTCACTGATTCAGTTCTCAACCGCTGCTGCTGCTTGCGCTTTCAGCGCTAAACCCCGCTGCACAGTATTCACTCCTCATAGAGTGCAGAGACTCTTGTGATCACATTGCTGCTTAATTATCAGTTGTATTCTCTCACCTGTAAAGTAACAGGTTTCCGTTCTTATTTAGGTATAGCTGTCAGATTTATGTTAGTCTACCATAGGGTTATCCTTAGGATAGTTTTGTCCTTATGTTTACTTTGCTGCTGCTATTTGTTTCCCTTTTGTGCTAAACATAACATTTGGGAATAGTAGCAATTTACTATATTAAATCACAACATATTCATTGCTGTTACTTTCCCGTATGTTACATCCTGAATACACTGTGATACACTTCAGTACTAGTTCCGCAACTGAGAATCCAACTCATATTACTAGTGCAGCTGAGAAAGTTAATCAGCACCTTGACAGTCCCTGCTTCAGCACAAATTTTTTTTAAATGTATTTTTTTTTTTAATTTTTTTTTTTTTTGGTTTCTGACTTTCTGCCTGCCTGCTTTGCATATCACATGGTTGACACGTGATTGATATCTAGGGGGTCACAGATCATCTTAACCTATTGGCGCAGCTCAGTGGGAACTGAAACTATTCCCATTGGCGGCACATTGGCTCCTGACTGCACGTGTAGTCTACTTAATCGGCTCGTAACTGCATGTGTAGTCAGTGAGTGGGACAGCAGTGTGTTTGCAGCACAGGCAGTAGTCAATCGGACTCACCGAGCTCTGAGGGTGACAGCTTAAACGCTGAGCTGATGTCAGAGGGTTTTTTTTTTGCAACTAGCTCCCAGTAGTGCATTGCTGCTCCTGCTCTTGATATATGGATAGGAAGGGGAAGCCTAAAAATGCTTTATGATGAAATGCAAGTGTCTTTATCTAATATTCCACCAAATATTCTGAAATTGTGTTCATCCCATCAACCTCATACATCCCATTAAAATAGTAAGTAGCCGTTGGTGTTATTAAACTTTTTTTAATTCTTGCACACTTACATACTGTTACTTGTAAATACATTTTGTTATTATATCATTTATGTATGTGTCCGTATCTCTTAAAACAAGTTAGTTTAACCTCCTGTTTGCCAATACAACTGAATTACTGTGTCGCGAAATTATGTAGGTCTAAAAAGTGTGTCACCAACATGAAAAGTTTGGAAAGCTCTGCTATAGAGGATGCGGTGAATTAGGGTCCTATAGACACATGTGGTGGGATTGTAGAGAGATCCACAGGATCTGGCAGAACCTATCAGCCCTGATTAGCCGATTGTTGGAGGAAGAGGTCACACTTACCATTCACCAGGCATTACTATACGAACATATAGACAAATTCCATAGATATCTTAATACATTCATTAGAATCCTTTGCACAGTGACAAGGATCTGCATTGCAAAATATTGGAAGGTGGGATCACCCTCATGGCCGGAAATATACAATAAAATAAGCTACACCTACACTATGTATGAAATTGCAGCAGACACGTTAAACAACAAGGCTACTTTTCAGAGGATATGGTACTATTGGATTACTAACTCAACACCTCCTAGATCTAAACAGATGGCTAGATCTGATTCCTAAACATAACACCTAGACAATACACGTAAGGCTCGGAGGATCGCCGAGAGTGGGGACACTCTCTTTCCCCCCCTCCCTCCCTTCCCTTCCTTCCCCTTCCCTCCCCCTGCCCTCCCTGGACCCTAGTTACTGGAAAGGAGATCTAGGAAAAGTTATTTATTCTTACCTAAAAATTTTATTTGATCACCACTATAGATAAGATATTTCCAGCTTATTCTACTCTTTTTGGGTTTACCATTAGATAAAGAGTTCACGTGATAATATTCATGTTACAACCTTCCTGGAGTAGAGTCCCGTAATAGATGACCAACAGGTAGAATCTGAAACTTGATTTCTTTTGCAGGGTCCTCTACAATCCGAGTTGTTTCTCTGGGACACGTGAAGTACATTAAGTTATATAGGAGGTAGCGGGGGGAATATTATTTGGATATGTTAAAATGGTAACTTCCTAATGTTCTAAAATATGTCTCATTGAAATATTAGCTGGGAACTAATAATTTGCTAATAAAAAATATTTAAACATAAAATAGATTTTCAGTCTATTGTGGCTGAATTGATTACAGGTGATGCCTGCATGTGCAAAATACGTCTTTTATTCAACTGGGTTAACATCACAAAGCAACAGACTCTGATAATAATTTTCTTAACACAACTACCAAAGTGCTGAACATTAAGTGAAAATGGTGGTAGTGATTTAACACTTGGTGAGGTTTTCTTGCAATTGTGAAACTGAATGAGGAAGTATGCAAACCTGAATGTCTGAATGTGTGCATTAAAAACTATGGGTCCGATTTATCATGTGTCTGATGGACATGATCCGCTGTAGCGATCATGTCCACCAGACATCGATATGCTGTCAGCATTTATCATTCCACAAGCAGTTCTGGTGTGCAATGTGTTTTTCTTCCATAAGCTATAAGAATGGAATACTCACAAAAGGGACACAATATATAAAAAACAAGAACAGATATGCTGTACAAGCTAAATAAGACTGTGTACACATTGGGCCAGATCACAAGTGGAGCACTAAATATCACTTGCATGCATCCACGATAATGTGCGCTGGTATTACAAGTTAATCGCAATGAGATGTAACAGACAGCATCAGAACCTTGCGCAGAGAAAGAGGTAAGTAGCGCAGCAATGGGCATCATTTTAAAATATATTTGTATATGAATATATACATATATATTTATGTGTTATATATGTATATAATCATATACGCTATATTTACATTGCGGTCTATGGGAACACACAGTTCCCATAGACAGCAATTTAAAGTCACTTCCCCCCCCCCACTTCCACCAACACTAGATTTTTTTTAATATAAAAAACTATGGCCTAGATTTGGAGTTCGGCGGTAGCCGTCAAAACCAGCGTTAGAGGCTCCTAACGCTGGTTTTGGCCGCCCGCTGGTATTTGGAGTCAGTGATTAAAGGGTCTAACGCTCACTTTTCAGCCGCGACTTTTCCATACCGCAGATCCCCTTACGTCAATTGCGTATCCTATCTTTTCAATGGGATCTTTCTAACGCTGGTATATAGAGTCGTGTCTGAAGTGAGCGTTAGAGCTCTAACGACAAAACTCCAGCCGCCTGAAAATAGCAGGAGTTAAGAGCTTTCTGGCTAATGCCGGTTCATAAAGCTCTTAACTACTGTACCCTAAAGTACACTAACACCCATAAACTACCTATGTACCCCTAAACCGAGCTCCCCCCACATCGCCGCCACTCGATTAAAATATTTTAACCCCTAATCTGCCGACCGCCACCTACGTTATACTTATGTACCCCTAATCTGCTGCCCCTAACCCCGTCGACCCCTGTATTACATTTATTAACCCCTAACCTGCCCCCCACAACGTCGCCGCCAGCTACTTACAATAATTAACCCCTAATCTTCCGACCGCAAAGCGCCGCCACCTACGTTATCCCTATGTACCCCTAATCTGCTGCCCCTAACACCGCCGACCCCTATATTATATTTATCAACCCCTAATCTGCCCCCTCAACGTCGCCGACACCTGCCTACACTTATTAACCCCTAATCTGCCGAGCGGACCTGAGCGCTACTATAATAAAGTTATTAACCCCTAACCCGCCTCACTAACCCTATCATAAATAGTATTAACCCCTAATCTGCCCTCCCTAACATCGCCGACACCTAACTTCAATTATTAACCCCTAATCTGCCGACCGGAGCTCACCGCTATTCTAATAAATGGATTAACCCCTAAAGCTAAGTCTAACCCTAACACTAACACCCCCCTAACTTAAATATAATTTACATCTAACGAAATAAATTAACTCTTATTAAATAACTTATTCCTATTTAAAGCTAAATACTTACCTGTAAAATAAATCCTAATATAGCTACAATATAAATTATAATTATATTATAGCTATTTTAGGATTAATATTTATTTTACAGGCAACTTTGTAATTATTTTAACCAGGTACAATAGCTATTAAATAGTTAAGAACTATTTAATAGTTACCTAGTTAAAATAATAACAAATTTACCTGTAAATTAAATCCTAACCTAAGATATAATTAAACCTAACACTACCCTATCAATAAATTAATTAAATAAACTACCTACAATTACCTACAATTAACCTAACACTACACTATCAATAAATTAATTAAACACAATTCCTACAAATAAATACAATTAAATAAACTAGCTAAAGTACAAAAAATAAAAAAGAACTAAGTTACAAAAAATAAAAAAATATTTACAAACATAAGAAAAATATTACAACAATTTTAAACTAATTACACCTACTCTAAGCCCCCTAATAAAATAACAAAGCCCCCCAAAATAAAAAATTCCCTACCCTATTCTAAATTAAAAAAGTTACAAGCTCTTTTACCTTACCAGCCCTGAACAGGGCCCTTTGCGGGGCATGCCCCAAGAATTTCAGCTCTTTTGCCTGTAAAAGAATAAATACAATAACCCCCCCCCCCCAACATTACAACCCACCACCCACATACCCCTAATCTAACCCAAACCCCCCTTAAATAAACCTAACACTAAGCCCCTGAAGATCTTCCTACCTTGTCTTCACCATCCAGGTTCACCGATCCGTCCTGAAGAGCTCCTCCGATGTCCTGATCCAAGCCCAAGCGGGGGGCTGAAGAGGTCCATGATCCGGTCAAAGTCTTCATCCAAGCGGGGCAGAAGAGGATCTTCCATCCGATTGAAGTCATCATCCAGGCGGCATCTTCTATGGTCTTCCATCCGGAGCGAAGCGGCAGGATCCTGAAGACCTCCAGCGCGGAACATCCATCCGGACCGACGACTGAACGACGAATGACTGTTCCTTTAAGGGACGTCATCCAAGATGGCGTCCCTCGAATTCCGATTGGCTGATAGGATTCTATCAGCCAATCGGAATTAAGGTAGGAATTTTCTGATTGGCTGATGGAATCAGCCAATCAGAATCAAGTTCAATCCGATTGGCTGATCCAATCAGCCAATCAGATTGAGCTCGCATTCTATTGGCTGTTCCGATCAGCGGAGCGTTAACAGCCCTTTTACCGCCAAACTCCAAATCTAGGCCTATAATTCCCCTCGTCCAATCACGCATAGGCAATCTTAAATTCGGCCAGTGGGTTGCTGCCCGCCAGATGTGAGCTGGGGTGGACAGGGGTGAATTCATATGCCCCCATTCACCCCAGCTTGATAAATCGAGCCGATAGAAAATTAACCAGAGATCTAATCTCCGGATAATTTTTGGAGCGCTACTTGCTACCGCAATCTCGCGGTATCAATAACCAGCCACTTGTAATGGCTGGCTAAATTTGCCCGTTTGCGGGAGAGCAATAATTTAGCACTCCACTTGTAATCTAGCCCCTTATATTTTAGCACATGCAACAAACAAATATACATTTAGATTTTACATTTGCAACAACTTGCAAATGTATTGTATTTTCACACAGTGATTGTGTTACTTAGATGTTAAGCTTATGGTCAAAGTATGTGTATATTTGTGAGATTTAATATAAGACATAAGAGTGAACGAAAAAAGAGAAAGGTTGGGGAAAGGGGAAACAGCTCTATTCCAGAGAATCCTCTCAGGAAATTATGGCTTCCTGGAAAAAAGAGCTAAGGGTAGCTGTTTAACACATTTTGTTAAGAACCCGTAATGGCAGGGTATATAATTTCTTGGGGGGGGGGGGAAGCAAAATGTGTCTTTGCCTGTGTAGCTAAAAATCATAACAAGCTCTTCCTCGCAATTTGGTATAATACACCACTTTTTATGGGCAGCTGGAGGCACCTAATGTAATGGTACCTTCAGCATTTTATAATACCACATTGCTAAGATTTTGAGAATATGTTTTTTTTGTATGCTTATTAATTGTAGTGACTTTTGTTCACCTTTAACATTATCATATTTTATAGATTTACAATTATGTTAATTCATAAAAATGTTCAATACCCATAACCATTGGTTTATCATGAAAGTTCTGAAATCATATCTGCTTCATGAGATCTACCAGATATTAATTATTTTGCCAGTATAAACCATGTGATTTGTATATAATTCTGAAACTTCCTCTTCAAGTGTTTAGATTTGTATTTGAATTCATCTATGTGCATATATAAAGCATTGTTAATTAAAGAGGATTACAAAAATCATAAAGTACAGTATAGACATAATAGACAACACAATAAAATATTAGAAACATTTGATAGTAGTTAAACATCACACTGCCTTTAAGAAGTATACACATATTACATTTATGTATAATCACTTTTAATGGGGCATGAGAGTCAAAATAGCTGATGGTATTGCCTCTAAAGCTTCCTCAACAAGTGGCTTGTTTAACATTGCTGCACACACTGTTGTCTTATAGTGTTCAAGAAACATGCAACATTCTAAACCAACTTTAGTATGCCCTTATAGAAAGTGTCAGCCTCGAGGATCAAAACACATTTTTAAAAAAATGTGATAAAGTAAGTACAGTTTTTTTTAATGTATGATTTAAATGTACCTTTGAGGCAAAGAGATTAAAGGGATGTAAAATACATTTTTTTTTTTTTCATGATTTAGACATTGGGGCCGATTTATCAAAGTTCCAACTGATAATACGCTGGAATCTCGTGTCAAATTAGACGCAAAGTTGATCCACCGTAGTTAAAGCATCAAGATCATCAAATGTTGAAATGTATGATGTAATATAGGCTCCCGAGATATCAATCCAACGCAGATCGATGCTTGCATCATGCCAGATGTTTTGAATTCATATTCGACTCTATTTGACCCTCTTCCCAATTTATCAAACATTCAACAGGTACGTTCACGTCTATTCCACCACAGCGTACCTATCGTTCAAACCGGCCACGAATGCCATAAAAATCAATGGGAGTCTGAAAACACAGAAAGGTTATGTCCGATGCTGCAAGAGAATGAAGCATATTACATAATAAAAGTACTTATGGATTATGGGTTAAGTTACATCTTTGTCTCTCATTACAATGCAAGGGGACAATATTATTGCTTCAAAGTTGGTGCAAAGTATTGCTTCAAATTTGGTGCACTAGTAGATATAGGGATAAAAATGAAATAAATACATTACATAATATCGCTAACTTACTTTTTTTGGATAAATCTATTTTCACTATGTTAAACGCATGTAAAACAAGTCCCACTCTCCACTTCACACCAAATTTGACTTAACACTTTTTGCACCAAATTTGACGCAAACTCCTAAACAACCCACAAACTAGTGAAGTTTTCCACCACTTTTAATTGGGATATGCATAATCACATGATTTATTAAATCAGCCAATCTGATTGAAATATACATTTTATACTATCACTAATGAATCAAATTGTTTGATACTTGTGTCATTGATCACTCAACAGAACAAGTGCCATTTATTACATAGTGTATTATACTTTGAAAGTATGTATATGTAAAATTAGTATTAAAGTTAAACATTGATGATGACATAAGGACACACAGTGTATTATTTTAGACAATGATTTTAAAAATGTAATGATGTTTATAATCTTAAACTGATAGCTCAAAGGGACAGTCTACCTAACATTAAACTGTCATGAATCTGATACAGCAGAAATTAAAATCACCTCTTTACTGTCATGCTATTTTCAGTGTTCTTCCTTCTCTTGAATTTAATTTTCATTAAGAAATGTCATGTTATATGCCAGCCCATTTTATAACACCTGTGTAGGGGTGGTGTTTAAAACTAGACTGCAATTAGGAGGGGTAACACAGGTGCAGAGAGAAAACTGGCCCAGCTCTTAAAATATCCATTGATTGCAAATAAATACATATGATACCCTGATTACATGCTATATTCGCAATTATTCTTGCTCAGAATAATAATACATTTACACTATATACATATAGTGGTATAAATAAACACAGAGATATGAAAGACAACATTGTTTAGAACAAAAAAAAGGAATTTAGGGACATGTAAATATGTTTGCAAAAGATTTCTGACATACACATATTTTTTTTAAAAATTAAAAAAACATGAGATAGGCATATCATGATTTCTAGAAATACAAATACATATTAATTTATGTGAAAATATCATATATCAGTTTTTTATAACAAATACATAGAAAATAACTATGAGATATTATTGTTTGTTCAGGTATACATTTAGCTATTTTATGGACATTAACAGATGTAAAATAAAAGATAAGCTTTAGAGAAATGTGCTTGTTCATGTACAGTAATGAAATGGTATAAATATAGTTGGAAAAAACAGAATATCCGCGGCATCGATGACTCGCTCCGTACTTGACGCGCGTGTTTTTGACAGACTTTTTAATAAATAAAGGCATCGTATGTAGATTTGCGGCAGTGATTTCTGGCGAGCGTATTGACTCCAGCGAATGCCCGAGATTGACGCTTTGATAAATGGGCCCCATACCATGCAATATTAAAAAAAAAAGTTTCTAATTTAATTTTATTATCAAATTTGCTCAGTTTTCATGATATTCATTGTTGAAGAGATACCTAGGTAGGTAGCGTGCACATGTCTAGAGCATTACATGGCAGAAACAACTGCTGCCATCTAGTAAATATATAACATTGTTGCAAATCTGCTGCTATATAGTTCAGCAGACAGGCACATGCTGCTGAGCTTACTTCTCTGATTTGCAACAAAACATAGTAAGAGAACTAAGAACATTTAATAAAAGAATTAAATTGAAAAGTGTTTTAAAATTGCATTCTCTATTTGAATCATGAACGAAAAATTTGGATTTCGTGTCCCTTTACTGTAAACTTTTCTCCACTTAATGAGTTCTCAGTGATCTATTTTATAGGAGCAAATGCCCAAACCCGGAATTCCAAAATCCAAACTTTTTTTTAGAAATAAATTATTTTTCTCTGCCTGCATCTTTGGTTTGGAAAATTTGAGTCTATATTTATTTAAAACAACGATTATTTTCTTTCAGATTACAGAACTGTACTATCTTTCTGAGGGTACTATGTATACAAAAGTATTACAAATGATATACAATTACCTTTAGGTTGCATGTATAAACTGTAAATGATGTCTATATAACATTAGATATTGTTATTTCGACTTGTTCCCATCTCCTCTCCAAGCTGTCCTATTTTATAGACACAAATATACAGATATTCCAATATCCAAACTATTCTAAAATACCACAATGCAAAAAGGAAAAAGTAAATCCGGCAAATAAACAAAGTTCTAAGTGTTTCTGACTAATGGTCACGTTTCCCTACATGATGTGGCTTTTTCAAGGATCTTGAAAAAGCAACATCAAGTGGGGAAACGTACTTAATAAGTTTCAATAATTTGTCATAACAGTGGCAGAATATTACATTTATAAGAAATTGTTCCTTTGTGTTTATTCTTTTATTTAAAATAACCATTATTGCTCATTGAATCCACAACCCATTGTTTTAGCTAGAGAATATGTCTGTTCAAAAGGGCTGAGCCTGCAACAAGAGACAACCTACTTATTTTATCTCTCTTTATAGTAAGGTCAAGATTAAACTTTTATGATTCAAACAGAGCATGCTATTTTAACCACTTAAAGAGCAGCAATGTACACTGTACGTCACTGATCTTTCTATGGAAGTGCATTTTTTAATAGCGCGGTCTCACCACCAGCTACTTTAACAAGCCTGCATGAGGCAGGGTGGGTCTAATGGCGTGCTCTTGTCATTCACAACAAGGCCCGCACTATAGCAAGCAGGCAAACCCTTAACGGCCGACGACATATAGGGTAAGTCGCGGTCATTGAGGAGTTAAACAACTTTCCAATTTGCTTCTATTATCTAATTTGCTTAGTTCTCTTGGCATCCTTTGTGGAAAAGCATACCTTGGTAGGCTCAGTAGCAACAATGCATTACTGGGAGTTAGCTCTTGACTGGTAGTTGCACATTTTTTCATTGGCTTACCCATTGAGGCCAATTTATTAAAGGTCTTGTGGACCTGATCTGACAGTGCGGATCAGGTCCGCAAGACTTCGCTGAATGCGGAGAGCAATACACTCTCCGTATTCAGCATTGCACCAGCAGCTCACAAGAGCTGCTGGTGCAACGCCGCCCCCTGCAGACTCGCGGCCAATTGGCCGCCAGCAGGGGGTGTCAATCATCCTGATCATATTCGATCGGGTTGAATTCCGGCGATTCCTGTCTGTCTCATTAGTGCAGGCGGACAGGGTTATGGAGCAGCGGTCTTTAGAAACACAGGGCCTCACGCTCCATTCGGAGCTTGTTAGATAGGCCCCAATATGTTAAGCTAGCTCCCAACAGTGCATTGGTACTCATTTAACAAAGGATACCAAGAGAATGAGGCAAATTTGATATTATAAGTGCATTATAAATTTGTTTAAGATTGTATACTCTATCGGATTCATGACAGAATTTTTTAAAGGTTTTATTTCCCTTTAAGCCCCAAAAACAGGTTAAATGCATAGTTAAAATCAGCTCCATTCTGGCATTGTACTATTCATCTTGAGCTGAATAGGGTTGCTGAACCAATCAGCGAGACGTTAATATGTAGTTACTAACCATTGGCTGTGTTCATCTCAGGATCAGCAGTGGTTAAACACATAGGTACTGACAAGCAAAAATGCAATAGGAAATGCAGCTTTATCTCCCTTTAAATAGATCAGGGGAAAGGGTGACAATACCAATAAGTAGAGTAAAATGTGAAGTAAAGTTAAGTAAATGTAGCTAGAAAGGCTTTAAACTGTAATGTTTTGGAGCAAAAAGAAATGCACTTATATTCATAACAATAAAATGTGTGAAATTCTGTAAAATCAGTTATTTCTCACCTTCACTTTAATAAGAGTAAATTTGTTTCCAATCTTTGCAGTAGCATTACAGTGAGAAAGATTATATTACACTTTTAATACTTAGGGAATCTTAACAATTTTACAACAAATTAGAAGCTGCTAATTAATGTTAATTGTTAAGTGTAGCTAATAAAGGTGTTCAGTTGTTACTGATGGCATTTCACATTTATCTTGCAGTTTGCACACTGTACTACCCTATCTAATTCTGCAGTTAGCAATTGAATATGATACAAGGGAGGTTATACAATTAGTTTTCCCAAATCGTTATGAGTAGTTTAAGGAACTGACAATTTTAATAAATACAGCATTTATTTTAATAAATGTGCTCTTTTATTCTGCATTTTTCAGATTCGGAAAAGCCCTCTAGGAGCCAGATTACAAGTGGAGCACAAACATTTTCATGAAAGTGATATCGGGTTTTTGCAATTGTTTGCACACAGGTTATGCTTATATTACGAGTTGAAAGTAAACGTGATCGCTTGAGCGCAATCGTGATTTACGCTAGAATGATTACCGCAACTTCAGAGCTCTGGTTAACTTTCACAAAAGATAAAAGTTGCACAAAACACATCAAAAATACTTTACAAAGTAAAGTTACACTTATAATAACATCATTTAATAAAAAATATTAAATAAAAATATTGTACACAAACGTTATAAGTGCTCAAAGATATGAGGTCTCACGTGTTAGAAAAAAAGACTCCAAAGTTCTTTCACATAGAGATACAGACATATACTGTACATGTCTAAAGATGTATATGTATGTTTGTGTATATATATATATATATATATATATATATATATTTATATTTATACAGATGTATTTATGTATTTATATGTAGTAGTATGATAAATCAATGGCACTACCTTAGGAATTGTTGTGTGCACTGCTGTATCTTAGAGTAATAGTGATAGCAGGGAGGTGCTGTGTATTAAACAAAAATTTGATTCACTAACAATAGGTGGAAAGGTTACCATTGATTGAAAAAAAGAATACACATATAGCACTCTCTAAATTCCTAGAAATAAATATATGTCATAAGTATATGGTGTTGGTGTAACTGTGAACTCAGATACAAATTAAAACATAACTTTATTAGATCATTTAAAAACCAGGGAATTTTAAAAACAATAATCTGGCATCTAAGGACCTAAATTTGATTGACTGGATAGCCAAGACTAGTAAGAGGCATGTAAGTAATATTGGAACAGATAATACATTAAATATGTTGTGTCTATGATATACAGGTCATTTCCAGTATCTGCAGATTCTCCTATTCACCTAATAGTTCGCCTAAGTTCCCTACGCTATTGCTGGATAATAATTTATACAAATAGCTATGCAGTTCTGTGAACTTTAGTTCATCATTATTATTCCAGTATCAGGCCCGTGCGTATTGCTGGGCTATGGTGTAACCAAGAATCGAAAGATATTGAATACTTATACTAATATGGTAAATGAGTTACAACATTAAATAAAATGTAGCTATATAACTCTGGAAGAAATTACTGCACATAAATCTGGGCTCCTGAGGTGATTTAGTAACACAAGATATAAAGTTACAAGCTGATAATATATGCAGGTTACTTTGTAGCTCTTGTGATAATTAATATGTTAGAATTATGCTCCAGCACTCTGGTTAGATTATTACCCAAAACAAATATCTAAGATTGCAAAGTATAGCGCAAATATTATTGTTCCACTAAAGGTTAAATTGTAGCTATGCAGCTCAGTATACTATACAGGGCCGCCATCAGTTTTGGCAGCCACCAGTGGGTACTACAGCAGAGTGCTAACTGAGCATGGAAAATGTTATTACAAGGAGTAAAGTATTAGCATTTGAGAGGATTTCTGAGTGTGCACTAAAACACTATGCACAGTGTGAGACAGACTTGGCACTTTGTTTGTACAGTGTGTGCCTGAGTCAGACGGCAGATCACTTTCATTTGCAGAGGAGGTAGGACTTACTTAGCAAATCTTTTTTATTTCTTTGTGCAATTTAGGATTGTAACTTCAGTGTGGTAATAGTTGTATGGTGGGGCCAGGGGTCTATAAAAACACATTTTTTAGCAGCAGTGTATTTATGATTATTTGTCAATGCTGTAGAAATTCTATATTTAAAACCATGCAGAAATGTTTCCTCCTCAATACACAAATGGTAGGTACCATTTTGTTACATACCAACAAGCCTAAATCCTGCATTTAACCAGATCTAATGGTATGAGTACCACAGCTTATGGTTCCACTAAGACCATATAGAGTACAGCATTTTCAAAATCCATAAGTACAGCTGACAGATGGGAACATTTGTACACTATATTTGAAGTTGTGCTCTTGGTTGGGGAAAATGGGGGAAAAAAAACAAAACAAACATATGTCAACCTTTTAAAAGTACTTTTCTTCATCTAGCCATCTACCCAGATCATTAATGTACAATTTTGAATTCACAGAATTATTTTTGTTTACACGTTTACAAATATGATTCTTTAAAAAGTGATCTCTTAATTTCTGCAATTTTTTTTATCATGCATGTCACACACTGTTGATTTAGGGGATGCAAGGTGCATAAATGTTTCCTCCTGTGAGTGTTTCTGTGGGTGTCTGTGTTTATGTCTTTGTGCTTTGGTTTATGTCTCTATGAGTGTGTATGTATTTTTTTTCTGTGGGTCTCTCTGTGTATGTCTTTGTTCATTTTCTGTGGATGTCTGTGAGGGTGTGTGCATATGTCTTTGTGCTTTTTCTATGGGTATTTCTCTGTGAGGGTGTGTGTATGTTTGCCTTTGTGTATTTTCTCTGGATGCCTCTGTGAGGGTGGGTGTATATGTCTGTTTTCTATGGATGTCTCTGTGAGGGTGTGTGTGTATGTATGTATGTCTGTGTTTTCTGTGGATGTCTCTGTGAGGGTGTGTGTTTTCTGTGGGTGTCTGTGAGGGTGTGTGTATGTCTTTGTGTGTTTTCTGTAGATGTCTCAATGAGGGTGTATTAATGTATGTCTTTCTGTGTTTTATGTGGTTGTCTCTCTGTGTGTGTATGTCTTTGTGTGTATGTCTTTGTGCATTGTCTCTGTCAGTGTTTGCTTGGGTGTATGTGCAAGTTTGAGTTTGTGTGTGTGTGTGTGTCCATTGTCTGTTCCTTTTTAGTACATTTTGACCTTACTACTGATTATTCACATCTTTCTACAGACTTTGAGACCTTTACGGAAGTCACCAATCCACCATTTAACCTTTAAATTATTGTTTAGACAGTTCAGGGCCCTTCCTTTCAGCCACTGCATGCTGTTGTCATCATTTAGTTGGCATCTTCCTTTACAAAAAGATAATCAGAACTCCATATTTTGTTTTCTAAATCTCCTTTCTTTTACAGAACTGTAGTCTACCTCATTACTTGTCAGGTCAATGTAATCAAGTGCTGAGTGTCTGTGTCTGAGTGCGTTTGTGTGTTCCTTTACGTGTCTGCTAGAGTGTCTATATGTGAATCCTTATGTGTGAGTGTGTGTGTGTTTCAGTGTATGAGTGTGTCTATGTGTTTGTATGTTTGTATGTTACTACCTTTACAACATTTCCAAGTTTAAATCGATACTTTAGAAAAAAGTGCATATACGTTTTAGTCACTTGGTCAAAAATTGTACATGTCAAAGGGGGGGGGGGGGGGGGGGGGGGCTGATCAATGGTTAAGTCAGGGGCCCCAAAATTTCTAGTGGCGGCCCTGATACTATATACAGAAAGATATTCCGGTCTCAGGCCCGCACTTTCCGCTATATTAAATTGTGTAATAGTATAT
Source organism: Bombina bombina (assembly GCF_027579735.1). Taxonomy (NCBI): domain Eukaryota; kingdom Metazoa; phylum Chordata; class Amphibia; order Anura; family Bombinatoridae; genus Bombina; species Bombina bombina. The sequence goes on along the minus strand of NC_069500.1, from coordinate 983,741,186 downwards.
ACAGGTATACTTGGTTAAAGCGGTAAATAGAGTCATGCTATATAACTCTGTGACAATATAAACGGTTAAATGGTACGCCCGCACATATTGCTGGGCTCTTGAAATAATCAGATAACACACAATAGCTGTATCAGTAGTTAAATAATACGCCCACACAATTTGCTGGGCTCCTGAAGTAGTCAAACAACACACAATAGCTATATAAATAGTTAAATAATACGCCTGCACAATTTGCTGGGCTCCTGAAATAGTCAAACAACACACTATAGCTATATAAATAGTTAAATAATATGCCTGCACAATTTGCTGGGCTCCTGAAATAGTCAAACAACACACAATAGCTATATAAATAGTTAAATAATATGCCGGCATATTTTGCTGGGTTTCCTATAATAATCAATAACACAGAATTTAAATTAAAAAGCTGGTGCTCAGGATAGGTGAAGGAGATAGTAAACCTTATAATGGCATATCTAGTAGCTTAATCTGAAAATGGTCAAGTGCCAGGTACAATTAAAACTGTAGGAGAATCCCTTAACTTCTCCCTCCCGCCCTTGACATGTTTCACCGAGTTGGCTTTCTCAAAAGAAGAAAGCCAACTCAGTAAAACATGACAAGGGCGGGAGGGAGAAGTTAAGGGATTCTCCTACAGTTTTAATTGTACCTGGCACTTGACCGTTTTCAGATTAACCTTCTGGATATGCCATTATACATTATAAAGCTATTGTGTGTTATCTGATTATTTCAGGAGCCCAGCAATATGTGCGGGCGTACCATTTAACCGTTTATATAGCTATTGTCTCAGAGGTATATAGCAAGACTCTATTTACCGCTTTAACCAAGTATACCTGTATATACTATTACACAATTTAATATAGCGGAAAGTGCGGGCCTGAGATTGGAATATCTTTCTGTATATAGTATACTGTATATAGTATACTATCCAGCAATAGCGTAGGGAACTTAGGCACATTATTAGGTGAATAGGAGAATCTGCAGATATTGGAATAGACCTGTATAACATAGACACAACATATTTAATGTATTATCTGTTCCAATATTATTTACACGTCTCTTACTAGTCTTAGCTATCCAGTCAATCATATTTAGGTCCTTAGATGCCAGATTATTGTTTTTAACATTCCCTGGTTTTTAAATGATCTAATAAAGTTGTTATGTTTTAATTTGTACCTGTGTTCACAGTTACACCAACACCATATACTTATGACATATATTTATTTCTAGGAATTTAAAGAGTGCTATAAGTGTATTCTTTTTTTCAATCGGTGGTAACCTTTCCACCTATTGTTAGTGAATCAAATGTATTTATATGTGTATATATGTATTTACAGACATATATACACATATAAATACTTACATACATATGTGCACACACACACACTATATATATATATATATATATATATATATATATATATATATATATATATACACACTTTCACGGATACCGGGCTGCAAGGGTTAAACCCCTACACCCCTACAGCCTCACCCCTGTTGTTTCTCAGTGGTTTTGGGCTCCTCAGAGCAACCACAATCTCTGGAAGCTATTTGTTTGCTTGTTTTTTTGTTCTAAACTTGTTAAGAAAAGAGCTGGTCTATGACCGGGAAAACCCTCCTAGGCTGGCCGGGCTCCTGGAACTCCCGGTCGACTGCCTCACAACGGACACCCGTCTAACCCCTCTCAGGCTGGGCGGGCTCCTGGAACTCCCGGTCGGCCACAGTACAGCAGGACACCCGCTAACTTTACCCCCGGTCGCTCCAGCAGCCCTTTGCCCCAGAGCTCCGCTCTTTTGGGGATTGGTAGCCTCCAGGGAGGACAAGAGCTGGGGGAATTATCGGAGGGGAACTCATTTGGGAACCAGGGGTTTTGGACACCCCTAACCCCATAACCTCAACGGACTGTAACTCTTGTCCCCAGTAACAAATCACGCTGATTTTTGGACTGTGGCATCTGGGGACCGAGAGCTTTAAAGGTACTGGGATTCTGTGGGACTGTGGCTGCTATGGAAGTGCCGTTACGTCTGGAGGGGCGGGAATGGCGGGAAAATTGTGGGATTGTCAAGATGAGCTGTGTGTATAAAAGGAGAGTGTGTTTTCAATAAAATGAGTTCCTGTTTCACCTGAATGCTAGTATGTCTAGTTATTTGGGTGGTCTCCTGCTAAAATCACTTTCCTGGGCTACATTGCAGCCTGTTCCAGGCAGAGGAAGGACCCTCTGGCAGAGCTACCTAGTCTGGGTAGCCGGAGTCTGCTTCAGGGTGGGACCCTGAATACTGGTGCTGTCGGGTATCAGGGGTGGCTACATGCTGTGGTCACTTGCCAGCTACATAGCTGCAGTCGGCAGGGAGGAAGCAGGACCCGTTTGGCGGAGCTACCCAGTCGGGGTAGCCGGGGTATCCATCACATTGGCTGGCAGCAGTGGGATCTGCTTCTTTCACACAGTTTCTGCTGACAGAGGAGACGTGCCACAATAGCCGGTAACTATGGGAACCAAGCTCCTAAGGAGAGTACAGGAGGTGCTGCTCAGCTGGACGGTCCTAGTTTGTATTGGGACCTGCTGGCACAAAGGGACCTTGTCCACCAGCGACTCTTGAGGGAGGCTCTTCAACAAGAGCAGGGCTATCGAGTAACAACCCTCCCCCCCTGGTGATGAAGATTACTGGCTCCAGTGGAAGTTACGAGTACCTTGCCTGGGAGCACAGCCCAGGGAGGAATGGCTGTCTGAATTGGATGGACTGGTCCAGGATGAGATGGTTCTGGATGACAGCTACAGGGCCCTCCGATGGTATTCTATGCAAGTGTGGCCATGGCTGGGTGAAGGTGTCCCCACAGAGTGCTTTGACTATGACGGCCCTGGATTACTATTTGAACTAATGGCAGAGGACCCAGATTTTGGGAGTCAGGAGGAGTGGAGACTTAAGGACATTTGTGAGTACAGAGGGAGCCTGCTGAGTCTCTCAGGGGTGCCCTGGCTGCAAGCTGATTTGGATTATATATGTGGCCAGGAATTGGAGATGGAAGAGAGATACAAAAGACTGCTAGATTGCGTTAAACAGCATGCCACAGAGCCAAAACACCTTGCAGGGAGAAACAGATGTCGATAACTCTCCCCAGTGGCAGAGCCAGGAGCAGGGAGAGGAGACAGTCGGTCTCTCTCCCCAGAGGCAGAGCCATCCCCTGGGAGTGGAGGTAGTCGTCCTCCCTCCCCTTACACAGAACCCCTTGCAGGGAGAGACGGATGTCGATAACTCTCCCCAGCAGCAGAACCCCTTCCCGGGAGAGGAGACAGTCATTCTCTCTCCCCAGAGGCAGAGCCAGGAGCAGGGAGAGGAGACAGTCAGTCTCTCTCCCCAGTGGCAGAGCCATCCCCTGGGAGTGGAGGTAGTCGTCCTCCCTCCCTTTATGAAGAACCACTTCCTGGGAGAGGAAACTTGTCTTTACTATATCTGGTAAAGACAAGTTTATACCTGATTGACATTATTAGATACGGAGTGGTTACGGTTATACCTATTAAGGTTTACACAACAAGTACATAAGACTGGTTAATAGGAATTATTTCTAACTACCAGGCGACATAAGGAGACAACCACGCAATAATAGAACACTGCCTAATCCAGTCATTATTGCCTTTTAAGTTTGCACGGACTATTAGTTCATTGAGCAATACATAGATATTGCGGTTTACATATTTTGTAATTTATCTTTATTTTTAGAGCTGTATTAACGAAATTGCAGCTACATATATATATATATATTTTTTATTTTTTTATGACCGGTCATATATATGCATTTTTAGAGATATTGTTTGTATCATAATAAATGTTTACATTTTTTAGCAGCCATTGTATAATTTTTATTTTCATTTTCATCTTTATTTAAGCTGGTATAGAGACCATAGATAAGATATAGTTGTGTATTTCAGCTGATACAGAGACTATAGATATCCATCCCTTCATCTACATATCCCCATAGCTGTTAGCGCACATACACATAACTTTAAATTTTATTTTGTTCTCTCCTTTTTTCTGCTTATGGGTGCAACTGCAGATTAGTGTATATGAGGGGTAGAATTTGCGCACCATTAAGACACTAGTATTCTATGAGACAGTCGGTCTCTCTCCCCAGCGGCAGAGCCAGGAGCAGGGAGAGGAGACAGTCTCTCTCCCCAGTGGCAGAGCCATCCCCTGGGAGCAGAGGTAGTTGTCCTCCATCCCCTTACGCAGAACCCCTTCCTGGGAGAGGAGACAGTCAGTCTCTCTCCCCAGCGGCAGAGCCAGGAGCCGGGAGAGGAGACAGTCGGTCTCTCTCCCCAGCGGCAGAGCCATCCCCTGGGAGTGGAGGTAGTCGGTCTCCCTCCCCGTAAGCAGAACCCCGTCCTGGGACAGGAGACAGTCAGTCTCTCTCCCCAGCGGCAGAGCCATCCCCTGGGAGCGAGGTAGTTGTCCTCCCTCCCCTTACACAGAACCCCTTGCAGGGAGAAACGGATGCCGATAACTCTCCCCAACGGCAGAAACAGGGACCCTGTGTACTGGTGCTGTTGGGCATCAGGGATGGCTACATGCTGTGGTCACTTGCCAGCTACATAGCTGCAGTCGGCAGGGAGAAAGCAGGACACGTTTTGTGGAGCTACCCAGTCAGGGTAGCCAGGGTATCCATCACATATACGTTGATTGGAGTAGCCGTGTTAGTCCAGAGATTTCGATATCAAAATAACAAGAATATTGCATTGAGCAACTATACTTTTTTATTGGACTAACTATACATTTATGAAAGAGTGTCTTCCTTTTTCAAGTCTGAAGCAATACTCATATATATGTGCATTAGAGCCCTTTGCAGTTTAGTAGAGGAAAACATGAAAATTCATATTTATGCAATATTCATATCTAATAAAGGGTTATACTATGTATTTACTGCAAATATTTTACATTCAATGTTCTGCACATAGCAGAATATATTCTATGTATTCCTATATACAGTACATATAGAGATATACATGTACATACAGTACATGTATATATCTATACTCACACATATATATATATATATATATATATACAGTATAAATATATATATATATATATATATATATATATATATATATATATATATATATATACTGTATATATAATCTGTATATATTAAACAGAAATACCATCAGATGTATGCAGAAATATGTATTTAATATTTAAATCTTTTGATTTTGATTATGATTTTTTATGCCTGATGAAACGGTCTGTGAACCGTGAAACGCGTTGCATGATTGGGTGATTATTGGACACCCTGTTATCCACTCTCATCAGCAATCATTGTGCTGTTGTTTTTAAACTTTTATGCTTTTTTAAATAAATTTGGATATATCTTTTATCCTTTGAGTGGATTCATTTCTACCCACCATCTGCCATTGTTCACCTATGAGAGATCAGCCCAGCACCTGAGGGAACACATTATCATACAAATATCAAGATACCTAGAGTTTGGGTGAGCTGCCACACCCCTACCAATCTGCAGCCTGCTTCTACAAGCACATTGGTGTGCTCTGGGAATATGTGAGTACCCTCCACATTAAGGAATCTGTTGTGGTTGTACCATTAATAGTCTGCACATGTGGTGCCCGTATTTCTTGTCTCCCTTATAGCACCACCATCTTACGCCAAGAGCGCCTTCAAGTGGGTGAGCTGTCTCACCTTTCTAATTCTGCAGCCCGCCCCTACCAGCACATAAGTGTGCTCTCCAAATTTGTGAGTACCCATTTGGCAATAGTTCTGTGACTCGTTGTTAATTAATAGATGATACCACACATGAGGCGCCCCTCCATTCTGTTTTATCTTATACAATTAAAAGGTGCATCTGGGCAAATTCTCTATGTCAATTGTAAATACGATCCGTAACAGCAAATTATACTAAAAGGAGGGTTGAAGATAGTTGAGAGGATGTGCTGTTAATGGCCACGCGGCACTTATAAGAGAGACATTAAACAGAAACAAACATACGCACAGTTGCTCACCCAGCCTTATCTGTCACCATTGAAGATGCGGTGCTCTAATGTGTTTATTTTTCACTGGGATTGGTATTTACCGTGCAAATGATACTAAAAGGTGGGTTGAAGAAAGTTGAGAGGATATGCTATTAAGGGCCATGCGGCACTTATAAGAGAGACATTAAAAAGAAAGAAACATACGCACAGTTGCTCACACTGCCTTATCTGTCACCATTAAAGATGCAGTGCTCTGCTGTGTTTAATCTCCATTGGGATTGGTATTTACCGTATGTGATATAAATATTGTGGGATGCGACCCAGCAATATAGGAGAAGATATAAAGGTTATGTCCTCGGCTGCACATATCATCTTATCTGTCACCTTTGGGGAGGAGATACTTTACTCTATCTGGGTTTCATCTGGATTGGTATTTACCGTGTAGTTAACATTTGATATGTGTTGAAATCTACCCAGGCTTGCTGTCATACAAGAAACATTTATACTCAATTATATATAACTCTTGCCATTGACAAAAACTTCTAAGGGGGCAGTGCTATCTACAGAAGAGCTGCAACACGCTGCAGGGATCTGCAGGATAATAGAAAAAGATAAATCTCTCTGATTACCAATTCAATCTGCGTACTGTGAGTGGAGACAAAACATAAACTAGAGCAGTAGGGGGTTAAAGGCTCCTATGTATCTGCACTATGTCGGTTAGAAAACAAAATAAGCCACATACCGGTTCTAAAACCACCACACAGCACCCCTTCTTTAAACCCACTAAGGGAGGGAAAACTCCAGAAAGAGAGACATCACCTACAGAAGAAGAAATGGATTCAGATTCAGAACCCCAATCTGACAATACTGATATGATCTCTGTCACAAAAGCTGATCTCCAAAACCTAGTCTCAAAACAAGACATTAACAACATCTTTGACAAGATGCTAGAGAAAATGGATATGCTACAAAATACTGTCACTAACAGCTTGGCGGATATAAAACAGGATCTACAGGAATTGGGCACAAGAGACATTGGAAGATAGAGAGGACTCTGTAGCTGAGGATATGTCCAATCTACAACAACAAATCTCATCCCAACAGCAAGAAATAGCTGACATCAATAATAAACTTGAAGACTTGGAAAATAGAGGGAGAAGATGTAACATAAGGTTAAAGGGCATACCTGAAACGGTGACGGCACCGGAAATAGCAAACTTTCTATTATAACTATTCCAAGCCATAACAGAAGATAAAGATGACAGCAAATTTCAAATGGAGAGAGCACATAGAGCTCTTAGAGCACCACCAAAAAAAGGAGATCCTCCAAGGGACATAATTGTAAAAATGTTTTGCTTTCAAGAGAGGGAAGAAATAATGGCGGCGGCCAGAAAAAAACCCACCTTTAAATTTAAAGGAACAGTTATCCAGTTCTATCAAGACCTCTGCCTGAGAACATTGCAGAGACGAAGTGAACTTCGACCTTTTACACAGCTGCTGCATAAAAATCAAATTTGCTATAGGTGGGGATTCCCATTTGCACTACACATTCAACACGAGGGTAAATCAACCTCAATCGATAAGCTGTCAGAAATTCTGCAGATTTGTAAACATCTCAAACTGGAATGTCTGGAGCTGCCAACCCTATCTCAAGAGCAAACTACACCCCGCAACTCTACACAACAGGGATCAACATCTAGGGGTAAATGGTCGAAAGTCCCTTAGAAAAAGCAGAAAACATGATCAGTTTATGAATCTGCAAATTTAATGAAGGAAACCTATTGAAGGAAGAAAAGAAAAAGGTGAAGGAAGAAGAAAAGGAGGGAAAAATAGCTAGAATCGTTCTAGCCAGAGAGAAGACTTATTTCAAGGACATTATTGAGGCGAGGCCAAACTGGAGATAAGTATATTTCTCTGACTGTGTTGTTTTTTAAAACATATTGAGCTCTTAAAAAGAACTACATTGGACATCGGTGATAGATGCTAATTAACCTTTAAGTTTTGTTATAACATTTTGTACGGTTCAAATTGTATACCAGAATGAACATTTGGGGCTCTGGGATGGGCCCGTAGCAGACCGGGGGAAAGTCCCCACGCACTTTCTACTCTAGAGATAACTAAAGTTTCTTTTATTATGCACGCAAAATTTTGAAGTGTTTTTTTCTAATAGCACGAGTTAAAAGTTTTGAAATATTTTTCTTAATGCAAATTCTATTTCATATTATTAGCTTAATCATTGTTATATATCCAAAATGGCTATATTTAGTTTATACGTTTAGGATGTTTATAGTCATGTGGTCATTAAATTGATATGTACCTTTTGGTTACCATAAAATGTCAAGTATTCGGGGAAAAACTGAAGTTGGTAAAAGAATCCTCTTTCTATGTGTAGCTTTTGTAGTAGGGGGACAGACCCTAGGCAGGGAAAACCCATACCAATATAGACTTAGTATAGCAGGAGCTATCCGCAACAACAGCTATAAAACCTGTTTTATCTATGGAGTCATGGGCTATTAACCTGATTTCACATAATGTCAGGGGGTTGAACTCAGATATTAAACGTAGAACAGCACTCACACAATATAGATCTTTGCGAGCTAATGTGATTTTTCTACAGGAGACACATTTCTTAGACTCGCAGATACCTAGATACTGGGCTAGAGAAGTTCCACTACACTATCATGCTACGACTGATTCAAAAAAAGGGGAGTCTCCATCCTTATACACTCATCTATACCCTTTGTACATACAGAAATATTTAAAGATAAAGAAGGCAGGTATCTGATAGTCAGGGGCCAGATACAAGGTACTGAAATCACATTTTGTAACGTATATGCCCCTAATGATAAGCAAGACACCTTCTTTAAGCTGCTATCGCATCAACTGATAAATTGGTCTCAGTCTAGAACGATATTGGCAGGAGACTTTAACGTTGATCTTGCTTTGCAATCTAGAACACGTCTCCAGTTAATGTCCAATAAACAACATAGACAATATAGTAAGGCTAAAACGATACTTGATCATCTAAGCACACACACCCTAACTGACTCCTGGAAGACCCTATATGGAGACATGGTAGATACCACATATTATTCTGCGGCTCACAAGACGTACACAAAGTTAGATTACATATTCGTAAGCCAAATACTACAGCCCTCCTTAGAGTCAGCCAACATTCACTCCTGTGTGTGGTCGGATCACTCAATAACGCAACTGAAACTAGGTACCCTACAAACCACTGACAGAACTGGAACATGGACTTTTGACTCTTTTTGCCTCAAAGATCCAGTGACATTAAAATCTGTAACAAGACGACTGTGGGAGTATTGGGAGATTGATACGGGGACAACGGAGAACCCTATATCGACTTGGGCAGCCCACAAAACTTGTTTAAGAGGACTACTAATAAAAGAAAAAGCTGTCCTGGTTAAAAAATATAGCAATCAAAGGAAAGAACTTCAAAATGAAATAAACACATTAGAACAGCGACACAAAATTACACAATCTACAACTACAGGAAAAACATTCGAAATTAGCCAACATTCTTAGCGACCAGTCAGTTAGGGCAGCATTCTGACTTAAGACTAATTACTATATATATGCCAATAAGCCAGATAGATATATGGCTAATAAAATCCGTGAAAAATTTAGAGTAGCGGCTATAGCACAGATTCAGAAGCATGACGGTACTACCACAACTCATCCACAGGAAATAGTTGACTGTTTTGCTGACTATTACAGTGATCTATATGACGGGAATAAAGTGGCTCAGTCTGCACAAACTAAAACTCTGCTACATAAATTTCTTGACGAAACACAGCTACCCCCCTTGACGGAAAAAGATAGAGATAAGTTAAATCAAGAGATTATGATTATTGAAGTTCAACAGGCAGTAAAAGACTTAAAGCCAGGAAAGGCCCCGGGTCCGGATGGACTACCGGGGGAATACTATAAATTGTTCAAATCCTCACTGGTTTCCCACTTAGTCAAATTCTCCAATCATATCATGCAAAGATATACGATACCTCCTGACCTTCTCAGAGCCAGGATAGCTGTAATACCCAAACCGGGGAGAAATGTCAAATGGTGTGCTAGTTATAGACCCATCTCTCTCATAAATCAAGATCTTAAGATCTTTACCAAGATACTAGCTAATAGGCTTAAGTCCATACTGCCAGATATTGTCCATCCAGATCAGGTTGGGTTTGTGATGGGCAGGGAAGCCCCTGATAACATTAGACGCATACTTACGACCATTACCCAATTGACAAAGATGAAAACGCCTTCTCTGGTATTATCACTGGACGCGGAGAAGGCGTTTGACAGAATTGACTGGACATATATGTTTGCTGTCTTGGAGAAGATGGAATTTAGAGGCCCCTTTGTAACAGCTTTACAAGGTATATACTCTACACCTACAGCTACGGTTAGGGCTATTGGACATCATTCAAAACTTATAAAATTTAAAAACAGGACAAGACAGGGATGCCCACTATCGCCATTGTTATTTGCGCTTTGTATGGAACCCTTAGCCGCCTGTATTAGGCAAAATCCTGACATCACAGGCTTTCAACTCAAAAATAGGGACCATAAGATTGCCCTTTTCACGGATGATGTTTTGCTGACATTGACCAAACCCTTAACTTCTCTTACTCGCCTCTATGACATCCTTGACTGGTTCTCTGCCATATCGGGGTATAAAATAAATATGGACAAAAGTGAAGCAATGGCAATAGCGTTGCCACCTCAAACCAGAAAACTAATTGAACTCAATTTTGAATTCTCTTGGGTCAAATCATATATCAAATATCTGGGAATTAATTTGCCATCTTAATATGTGGAATTATATAAGATCAATTATTTGCCTCTATATAAAGAAATTCGTAGGGATATTGCAAAGTGGAAACATCTTAACTTTTCATGGTATGGCAGAATAGCGGCAATAAAAATGAATGTTCTCCCAAGACTGTTATACCTGTTTAGAACCTTACCTATCCAAGTTCCAAAAAAAGACTTGGAAACGATGCAATCTGAAATTATTTATTTCATCAATAGCAAAAAACATTCTAGACTCCCCTTTCAAACGCTAACAAAACATAGACAACTAGGAGGGATTGGAGTCCCTAACCTGAAAGACTATTATGATGCCTCAAGACTGGCCCAAACAGCGCTAATAGGAAGCCTAACACTGACATAGTTTGGATAGGGTTGGAGGCGGACTTGGGAGACTCTGAACCCCCAAATGCTCTATTATGGGACACTTCTGTGTCTCTACAAGTAATCCATAATTATTCTCCAATCACTGGTCACTCGGTGGGGCACTGGAGAACTCTAAATAAAAAGAAAAGACTGGTCCCAGAATACTCATTCAAGACACCACTTAGATATCTTATCCCAAGGGAATATAGGAAACAATTAGACAAATGGGTAAATAAGGGTCTTTATAGAGTAGGCGATATGGTACTACATAATAAACCATTAACTTTTACACAAACCCAGGAGAAGCTAACACCAGATCCCCTTAGGTGGTATTTATACTTGCAAATCACTTCTGCATTGCATAGATTCCTATCAAACACACGAAATCACCTCACTACCGTGTTAGAGAAAATATGCTGCGCTGACATGAGGCAAAAGCATACCATCTCAAGAATATACATAGCTTTACAATCCACAACAAACGAGGAAAAGTCCTCTCTCATGAGCAAATGGGAGACTGATATAGGCATTAACTTGGAGGTAAAGGAATGGTATGAATTACTTTACTCCTCCTGTAGAGGTTTGATAAGCGCAGACCTACAAGAAAATAGTTATAAAACCATCTTCAGGTGGTACTTAACCCCCATAAAAACTTCCCATTTCACAGAGGTAAAAAATAGAAAATGCTACAGGGGATGTAATGAAATAGGAACCTATATACACATCATGTGGTGGGAGTGTGGCAAAGTTAAACAGATCTGGTTATGTCTGTCCAACCACCTAAGTACACTATTGGGGGAACAGATAACACTCACAATGACCCAGGGACTCCTCAATATGCCGTTTCCAAATTATCATCATCATATTAACACTTTTATCAGAATACTTAGCACAGTCACAAGAATATGCATTGCTAAGTATTGGAGGGAGAGAGCACCAACATGGCAAGGAGGTCCTAGACAAAATTAGATTGACACATAAACTCCATAAAACTGCAGCTTTTATCCTGGGAAATGTGGATATATATAAAAAAAATTGGTTTTACTGGTTAATGCAATCAAGATGACGTATGACTCTCTTGGGGCCATAAATTAAAAACATAGAAAGACAAGTAACATATACTAGGGAAGGTTCATTTATAGATATTTTACCCCCCGATAAGGAGTATAGCTTTTGTGATGTATTAAATGGCAATGACACACATAACTGCTTTTTACTTGACTGCTTGTTAGTTTGGTTTTATTGTTCGTTATTATTAATTTTGGTTTGACCTTATTTTTAATTTCTTGTTTTTTCTTGTTTTTTTTTTTTTTTTTTGGAAAACAATGTACAAGACATCTATGTTAAAAATGTGCTGCTAAGCATGTCAGACCGGGATTGGGTCCTGATGCCTACAGTGAAATATTATTGTGAGATATAAGATAAAACAGTTTGGACATTGTGGACTACTATTCAAGCTTGCAATCAATGGTAAACAGTTGATACAAAAGATGGCAGATGTACAACTACCATAGTGATGGGTTGTCTAATGATTCCATGATGTACTGAATTACTAATGCTTATTGATATGTGATGTGATGTCTTTTGCTTAATAAAAAATATTTTAACATAAATTGAGACCTCTCTTAGACTACCCCTATACCATATCTTCAAGTGTCATCTTAAGAGCAGAAACCCAAATTGAGCCAATTAGGCAACTCAGTGATTCACAGCCTAAGACATATATACTATTACCATTCACCTCACATACTCCCCTATATTGAGTAGTTATTACCTACTATTCTTTAGATCACTTCTGTAATTTTTTTAATATATCCCATATTTTATCTCCCAAAAGTAAAAAAAACGGTTCTTCCACATATTGCAATGATAAATAAATAAGACCTAATTGATCAGCACCCCGGGGTTATTCTCCTCAAAGGATTATTAACAACCACTGGAATCCCACTCTTCCCAGACAGTGGTTAGGTTGATAGCCCTGTATTTAACCCAGTTTACTTCTCTTCAATATGAAGTGGTTAGAGTCAGTTCATGGATGTTTGCAGCCAATCATGTCATTATATCCATACGTTGTACAACCTCATGACAGTTGGTTTACTTTATCCATATATTGTATTAGTTCATGGGAAATTACCTCTCTCCTTTCCTTGCTGTACACTATAGCTTATCTATTGTATTGTTATTGGTCATGTTTAACTTGTACGCTCTTCATAAGCTACTACGGTTTATTTTACCATATGGGGTTCAGATGCTCTGATTGATGCTTTTAGGTTTTGTACCATTTTACATAGTATGGGCATGACAGACCTATGATCTGGATTGGTCTGATATATTTTAACATCATACTCCTTCAATACGCAGTCAGTTCAGTACCCACAGAGTGTGTTTTTTCACCATTCACTGCAGGGTTAACCTCTCACCATCACTAACCCCAGGATCTTTAACAACGGGATCTAGCTAATCATAGTATACAATAGCTTATAATATCCACGCTCCGGTTGAAACTCAGCTCGGGATAACATATAATGGAGACACAGTATATTTGCCTCGTCATGCTTCTACCTCTCTACAGACCCCTACCTTCAGTTATCTCCACCCCACTATTTTTTTACTACAAGCTCCCCCTCTCTATTTCCTCATAATTAAGCTATGACATACTAGAAAGCTCCATCCCCCCTCCTCTTTATTACAAGCAGCTCTTGCACGCTGAACTAACCTCCCCCTCCCTACGTACTATGGCCCAAGTTTGGCAGGGCAAAAGCCACCTCCCCACCTCCTAATTTCTTATGAGCTAATACGTCCAAAAGTGGCCATTCTAGCATAGTGGGGATCATTTGCTACCTGATATATTTTAAAAAACGAAGTTTCAACTTAACAAGCCTTTTTTTCACACTCCTTTATACTTATCACACATAATAGACTTTGCTAACTTCTCACAACCCAAATTCATTGTAACTAATAGGTGGAACCATGCTATATGATATTCTATGTAACCGATGTGTGATCTCAATGTGCATTTTGTTTCTTCTTTCTTCTCTTTTTCTATGTTATCATCACCTATGGACAAATCTCATATGTTGTATTTTATCACAACCTCAATAAAAAAAAGAAAAATCAAGAGAGGAGAGAAAGGAAGGGAAAAGATATAAGAATTAGCTCTATAGTATATGGTTAAAGCTCCTCCATTTCCCTAGCTACATAATATTTCCTATACACATTATTCTTCCAGAGCACAACAATGTTGTGTGAAGTCACAATCTACATTCTATTTGGTAATCTTTGTGTGATAGCAATGTATATTTCATCTCTGTCATTGTTGTTTTTGGACAAATCTTTTATGTTACACTCTCTGCAACTTCAATAAAAAATTGAACTTTAAAAAAAACAAAACAATTTTTTACTTCTATCGCAATTAGTGCTCTAGCAAAAGCGCTAAATAGCACTCCATTCAAAATCTGGCCCTATATGTTTCATTTGATGGAATATTTTAAAAGTAATACTGAGAAAGTGTTTTATATATAATTGTTTGTGTATAGTTCTAGAATCTGTTATCAGTTTTAACAATTATCATTTTATTATGTCTAATTATTTATTTAGATGTTATGTATGCTGTGGTATGAAAGAATAATTAAAAGTTCCATTCAAAATGCAATATCATTTACCTGTTTCACTCTGTAAAGAAAAGATTTGTGCATATTCTGTGTGTATGAATATGTGCAATCCTAATAATGACACCTAGAAATAATTTGCATATTTAATTGAGAATTGAGCAGCTCATTATATGGCAGTCATAAAAATGCTGTGTTGGGATTATGAGGAATTTGGAACTCACCTGCACAAAGTGAATTCCCAGTAATGGTACGAGCAATGTGCAATACAGCTGTCTCCTAGCAACAATATGGCTCTATTTTCAAAGCTCTGTCCCAAGCATGTGCCAAGCAAAAATTGGAGCACTGTTACAGAGCACATAAATGAAGAAGATTCCTATTCTATGTGTAACTGGCAAGAAATATTATACCTGTTACTCTTGGGACTTGACACATCTAGGAATAAAGCTCAGAGCGGGCAAAATAATTTAAATAAAAATACATTTGTGATTTAGCTTCCAGTAATAGTTTCTAAATACACTTAGAAACCATTCAATGAGCTGAAATAATTATCACTAACAAATGAAAAGAATTGCGTAAACTGTTATGAAATGAATTGTAAAAAAAAATAAAAAAAAAATTGCAGTTTCCAATTATTGCCAAATAGCTGTTTTATTTTCAGAGTACATAATTGTTGCTGTTGGCATGAGTGCCAGTGAATATCCCAAAAGAAAATGTTTTGCAGTATTGACATGTAAAAAAAAAAAAAGAAGAAAAAAATTCTGCTAAAAATAGTATATGATTCAATGCCTCACTGATAACATATTTTATATTTTATCACTGCTGCCTCTTGCTTTCTGCTGCCTTGGGTGACCTATAAAAAGCTACAGAAATATTTATTTGGTGGGGATTGGGAATCAAAAATTCCCCAGTGTGTTTGATTGTATCTAGAAGCACTGTATGTGCTCCATCATTTTCCCAGGAGGTCGTGCTATTTTGTGACACCTGTCCTGTACTGCTCTCTGTCTACCTAATTACTACTGGTATAGCTTAGCGGTAATGGAAACAAAGCCAAGCCTTTGTAAAGAAAATAAGAATCTAACATTTACTCATTTCTTTTATTTTTTTTGCTAATGTTAATTTAAAAAAAAGTGGAATTTAAATTAAACATATTAAAGAATTTGAATCCAATTAACATCTGTTTTTTGTTTTTGGAGTAGTTGGATTTTTTATTTACTATTTAGATCTCTTTTCTTTACTAAAACACATAATTATATACTTCATTAATAGAATTAATAGATTCATTTCCATTTAGGGTTGCAACCCAGCTATTATTTTACTGTTGTGGTCATTATTTTTAAGGCATAGGTCAATGTAGATCTCAAAGAATAAAAAAAAGAATGCAAGCCCTGTTATGGTAAAACTGCTTCTAAGTGTTTTGAAATCTAATTAAAAACATGATTATTTTAAATCATTCCTAGCAGCTTTGGTTTCTGACTCTATAATTATTTATGCTAATGTTTGATAATATTAAGGTCCTTATTTTTTAAAAGGAAGTGGCACCCCTAATACAAATTAATTAGAATTGCTGTGCAAAAGTTGTAGGTAATATAGGTGACATTTGGTTTAGTTTTCAAAGCCTTTGCAATTAAAAGAGCTGGAGTTAAGAAAAACTGCTCCAAATTTACAAAAGATCATATAACAGAAAATACACACACACACAAAAAAAAAACTAAAAACATATTAATAAAAAATGATAAGCTAATTAATTCAGCATTGATGATGGTGACTGCCTAATATGTTTGAATATAGGTTTTTCTCTTAAACCATTACCCTTAAAGGGAGACAATAAATGCAAGATTGGATTCCATACAGAATGTTTAACCCTTTTGTCCAAATGGACATCGTACCCCTCCCACCATAGCTCAGAAGTCACGCACTCATCCTCAGCCCTGTGCTTAATCCTCTGACACGCTACCTACGCAGATGTTCCCGCACTGCTGAGCAATATTGGAGAAAATTCAAGCTTTTACTCAGTAGTATTCAGATATGATAACAATGCTTTGATTATTATATGCGCGATTGTAAGACGACCTTGATTATAAAATGACCACCCCAACTGTGGATATTTTTTTTTTAAAAAAACAAACAAACAAAAAGACCTTGATTATAAGACAACCTGACCCCCCCCCATAAAACATTGTTTTATCAGTGCAACATCAGTGCAACAACTAACAAAAAGATTATCTGTAAAATCAAAACATGTTAAAGTAGCATGTATCAGAGGGAAAACATCCTCCTCTTCTTCCTCCTCCTCCTCGTCCTCATCTCCTTTGTTTTCAGTGCTGCTCTTTGGTGTGTCATGCCACAAGATATCATCCTCTGTACCATCAGTGGCATTTGTAATGCAGCATTTCTTGAAGCCCAAAACAATACTATCAGCAGAAATCAGGCTGCAGGCATGAAGTACCCATTCGCAGAGAAGACTGATGGATGGCTTCTTAGTTTTTCTTGCTGGAGTCAGAGCATGATCATCAGAAAGGAGCCAATTGTTGTACTGCGTTCTTAAATGGTCTTTAAATGGTTTGTTAACCACAACATCCAGTACTTGTAACTGTGAGGTCATACCTCCAGGAATGATGACCAAATCAGTGTTCATCTTTGAAATTTGTTTTTTTAACATTTGGAGTTAAATGTCCTCTGAATGCATCAAGGACAAGTATTCCTCTTTTTTTGCATTTGATCCCTTGCTGTCTTTCCCAAACAATTTTAAGCCAGTCTAGAACAAGGCTCTCTTCTATCCACCCTTTCTCTTGAACTCTGACTATCACTCCTGATGGCAGTGTTTCTTTGGGTATAGTTTTTCTTTTCAGGATAACGTATGGTGGAAGTTTTGTTCCATCTGCTAGTACTGCCAGTGCCAGCATAACTGCAATTGTCAGCAACACTTCGGCATACTATTCCTTTAACATTTACTCAGCTAACTTCCCTTTAATTGCACGCTATAAATCATCTCCATACCTTTCCACAGGGGGCAAGTAATCTGATAGTGAATGTGGAAATCCATGCAGAACTATCCTGTGTTCCTGGCTTAAGCTGTGTTTAGCTTTATCTGGCTGGAAACCTTTTCCTGGGAATTATCCAGCTTTGATTACACCTAGTTTTCATTCTGAGAGGATTTATATTACTGGACATTCTTATAAGCCTACTTGCAGTTTTACCAGATGCTATATACTCTGTGCTTTGTTTTCAAACAGACTTTCTTTCAGCCAGCTGGTTGTCATACTACCTGTTTGCTCTATGGATTGAGTTTTGTTCTACAGCAGGGGCTTGGAATGGATCTGTGTCTCTAAGACACCTACCACACTACTGAGCGATTCCGTTAATCTCATGGACACTTCCATTGCAGCATTAGCCACGCCCCTCTCCATGACGTCAGAGCCTCCTACGGCTCATGAACACTGGTTGGTGCAACACTGCTCTTTCCTGTAACCTGTTAATCCTTCACATTACACTGCACTGTTATTAGGACTTAAGCCATCTATAGGAGAATTACCAATACTTAAGTGTCTCAGTCTTTTGCACTACTGTTTGTTTCAGTTATATACTGTTACCCAGTTTTCCCTGGCTGCAGTTGTGATCCTCAATTTTCCTACTCTATTTTCAAGAGTCAGCATATTCAGATAAACCCTAAAAGTAATATGTGTTTTCTCATTGCCAGTAGATTTGGTGAGAACTGACTTCTCTCCCTTTTTGTGCACTGTAACATTGCATGTCAAAAAACACAGGTGTTTGATCTGCATTACAGATTTGACTGGGGTATACCCATGCCTTTTCATAAGAGGGATTAGAAAGTGTTGAAAAGAAAGGAGCTTCTCACTAATGTCGTTTGGTAGTCTTTGTGCTAAAGTTGTGCATCGCCTCAAAGCCAAACCATTTCTTAGCATCATCCTTCTACACCATCCCATGCTGGCTTTCATTTCTGTTATCTTCAACTGTTTTGAAATTTCTAGAGCTTTTACCTGCATAGCTTGTCTGGTTACAGGGTATCCTTTCCTACACATTTCAGTGACAAACTCTGCTACCTGTTTGTCAATTTCTTCATGGCGCCCAACTTTAGGGCCTCAGAAACGTTTTGTGTGTTCATGAGTTCTGTCTTCTGTGCCCGCCAGTGCCTGACATTACACTCTGTGACACCGTACTTTCTGGCAGCTGCACAGTTGTTGGTTTCTTCTGCATCATTTATCACCATAATTTTAAAATTGGCATTGCAACTCCTACGTATGAATTTGTTACTGGGACATTTGCCTTTTCTTTTCACTTTCTCTCCTGGTGTCAATCTTAACTGCTCTCCTCTTGATGTGGAAGGAGTGGAAGACATGAAGGGCTCTCCTCTTGATGTGGAAGGAGTGGAAGGCATGAAGGGCTCTCCTCTTGATGTGGAAGGAGTGGAAGGCATGAAGGGCTCTCCTCTTGATGTGGAAGGAGTGGAAGGCATGAAGGGCTCTCCTCTTGATGTGGAAGGAGTGGAAGGCATGAAGGGCTCTCCTCTTGATGTGGAAGGAGTGGAAGACATGAAGGGCTCTCCTCTTGATGTGGAAGGAGTGGAAGGCATAACGAGAGTTTGAAATAAAAAAATGGTACCAGTATCAGTACAATAGGATAGGGGATGGCAGGTTTGCTGCCCTAGTATGTAAAACCAACACAATCAGTAAGTTTCAAGAAGACACTAGTCATGCTACTCTGTTACTCAATATTTTAACCTTATTTTAATTACCGGTACTGGTACCATAAATGTACCTACCATTCAGTAATTTAAACAATACTGCCATTACTGTAATTTTTTTACATGGCTTCTGTCTGTGATGTGACTGAGTTTGTCAGTCCTTTAGCTGCATGGAATCTAGCTGCTGCTGCTACTACCCAGTCTGCCTGGTTTCAATTTTAATGTAGGAAAGAGACAGGGATCGGTAAAAGGTAAACCTAGCTGCTTGTGAGCTCGGTCTTACTGCCTAGTTAATAACTATTATACTGCAGTGAAGACAGGGGCTGGTGTCCATTCATTATGAATTTGTCAGGTTTCAGGCTTGAAAGTAAGATGACCTCGATTATAAGACAAGGTCGTTTTTTCAGAGTTTTTTTTCTGAAAAAAACCCCATCTTATTATCGAGCAAATACGGTACTTCCATCATGTACAATAGGTCCAATGTTTTAGGTCACAACTTCACAATCACACATGTTTGTCACAGAACCAAACTATACACAACAAAAGGCAAATGAAATGCAATGACAGGAGGCAGTTTTTCAAAGGGGATCTAGTTGTACCTTATGTTCCTTTGTAAATAAAAAATGTAACTGATATTCCACCCCCATTTTGCAAGTCAGACTGTCAATATTGTAAATGTTTATTAGACTAATTTTGGTTTAAAGGGATACTAAACCCAATTTTTTTTTCTTTCATTATTCAGATAGAGAATGCAATTTCTAAGCAACT